>NC_069500.1:349341749-349409249 GCF_027579735.1 Bombina bombina
TAGAACATGTCTTATTGTTTTATTTCTTCAAAACTTTGGGGGGAAAATATCTTTGTGCAACTACTTGCCACAGCTATGGAGTCAAATGTAGCCCATAGCTATGCTGATGCTTATATGATTGTATGAACAAACCCATATTTTGTTGCATTCCTTTTTAAAAATATATATTAGCTTTTACTGACATTTAATACAAGGCGTGTTCTTTTTTATTGACATTTGGATAATATAAAGAAACCAATAAGATTAGTAACCAAATAGAGAAAAGATAAGAGAATTTCTAGATTTGGAACTCTATAAATACAATTGATTAGTAGAGTCTAGGCTATAGTGTAAACCAACAAACAGAAATACCTTTGTATGGTATGAAAGTTTCCACCCCAAACATTCATGCCAAAAGCACAAATGTTGAGGGTTCAGAGATTAAAGGGATAGTAAACCCCAAAATTTTATGTTATGGCTCAGATAGTAAATACCAACAAGTAAGATCCCACACACTGTAAAAGTAAAACATAAATTTTTTTATTCAAAAAAGTTTTAAAATATCACAAGAGTCAAATGTGTACAGGCACCAATTAGCAGCAGCTCACAGTAGTGTATGATATGTGTGCATATTCATTTTTAACAAGGGATACTAAGAGAACAAAATACATTTGAAAATAGAAGTGAATTTAAGGGTCTTAAAATGACATGCTCAATCGTAATCATGCAAGTTAATTTCTGACTTTCCTATCCCTTATTAAAAGGGACAGTCCAGTCCAAAATTAACTTTCATGATTCAAATAGGGCATTTCATTTTAAACAACTTTCCAATTTACTTTTATCACCAATTTTGCTTTGTTCTCTTGGTATTCTTAGTTGAAAGCTAAACCTAGGTAGGCTCATAAGCTAATTTCTTAGAAATTGAAGGCCACCTCTAATCTGAATGCATTTTGACAGTTTTTCACCACTAGAGGGCATTAGTTTATGTGTGTCATATTGATAACATTGAGCTCATGCACGTGAAGTTAGCTAGGAGTCAGCACTGATTGGCTAAAATGCAGGTCTCTCAAAAGAACTTAAAAAGGGGGCAGTTTGCAGAGGCTTAGATACAAGGTAATTACTAGGGTTGCACCGATACCGATACTAGTATCGGTACAGATACCAAGTACTTGCATGAGTACTTGTACTCGTGCAAATGCACCGATACTTAAACCGATACCTCCACTTGCTACCCATATGCTATCTTGTGGTTTTTTTCAAAATGCATGTTCCCATTTTATTTAAAGCTGGAGTGGAGACTAAACTAAAAATTGTTTACTACTGTTCTGCCAATACAAAACTTATTTGTATTATTGTAAGAGAGATCACTGTATTGCGTTCAGACAAACCCCTAAAGTACTGGGCAGTTAATAAACTGTGATTTCCAGCTCTGGCTAAAATGGCCCAAAAATATCTTTCTGCCCCATGTAGTAGTGTGGAAAGTTGAACCTCCTTACTGATAGCAAACACAGACTTATAGCTGAACATGCAGAGATGCTTCTGTTCTGTTCCTTAAAAAGAACTTGTCACTAACTTTTGAAAAATTATTCTAATTGCTAGATTGCCTTTTATACTGCTAGTTCTCATCTTGCACAATTATGTTCAAACATACTGTACTCTGAGGAACACCTTATCTTATATAATTGCAGGAAGAGTACTCATAGGAAAAATTAAGTTAATCCCAATGAACACTCATCCTGCAATTATAGGACTAGATTTAGATTACATTTGATTGGTAAGCTTTACCAATGCTCTGTTCATATTTCCAACTCCATAGCCTTTAATAGAGTAGGACATGTAATGAGAGCATTGGTAAAGCTTACCAGTCAAATGTAATCTAGCCCATAGTGTTGTTCACCATGATTAAACAGTATTCTGTTCTATTTTTTACTGTATGTCACTTTTGGTTGGTTGCAATTTTATATTTGTTATTTATTGTTGTTAATATATTTTATTGTAATATTTTTATTTCTAAACATGTTTTAAACATGTTCTGTGAACTTTGTGACAAATAAAACCTGTTTTATTATTTCATGTCTTTTGAGCTACAGTCCTTCATAATTATAAAGAATGAATCTGAAATAATTAGTCTGTATTGTGCTTGGTAAACTGTCACATGACATAAAAAAAAAGTATCAGTAATTGGTATCGGCGAGTATTTGAAAACAAGTATCGGTACTTGTACTCGGTCTTAAAAAAAATGGTATCGGTGCAACCCTAGTAATTACAGAAGTAAAAACAGAATTTATGCTTACCTGATAAATTACTTTCTCCAACGGTGTGTCCGGTCCACGGCGTCATCCTTACTTGTGGGAATATCTCTTCCCCAACAGGAAATGGCAAAGAGTCCCAGCAAAGCTGTCCATATAGTCCCTCCTAGGCTCCGCCCACCCCAGTCATTCGACCAACGGACAGGAGGAAAAAAAACCAGGAGAAACTATAGGGTGCCGTGGTGACTGTAGTTAGAGAAAATAATTCATCAAACCTGATTAAAAAACCAGGGCGGGCCGTGGACCGGACACACCGTTGGAGAAAGTAATTTATCAGGTAAGCATAAATTCTGTTTTCTCCAACATTGGTGTGTCCGGTCCACGGCGTCATCCTTACTTGTGGGAACCAATACCAAAGCTTTAGGACACGGATGAAGGGAGGGAGCAAATCAGGTTACCTAAACGGAAGGCACCACGGCTTGCAAAACCTTTCTCCCAAAAATAGCCTCTGAAGAAGCAAAAGTATCAAATTTGTAAAATTTGGCAAAAGTGTGCAGTGAAGACCAAGTCGCTGCCTTACATATCTGATCAACAGAAGCCTCGTTCTTGAAGGCCCATGTGGAAGCCACAGCCCTAGTGGAGTGAGCTGTGATTCTTTCAGGAGGCTGCCGTCCGGCAGTCTCGTAAGCCAATCGGATGATGCTTTTAAGCCAAAAGGAAAGAGAGGTAGAAGTTGCTTTTTGACCTCTCCTTTTACCAGAATAGACGACAAACAGAGAAGAAGTTTGTCTGAACTCTTTTGTAGCTTCTAAATAGAATTTTAGAGCACGGACTACGTCTAAATTGTGTAACAAACGTTCCTTCTTTGAAACTGGATTCGGACACAAAGAAGGTACAACTATCTCCTGGTTAATATTTTTGTTAGAAACAACCTTTGGAAGAAAACCAGGCTTAGTACACAAAACAATCTTATCTGCATGGAACACCAGATAGGGCGGAGAACACTGCAGAGCAGATAACTCTGAAACTCTTCTAGCAGAAGAAATAGCAACCAAAAACAAAACTTTCCAAGATAACAACTTAATATCTATGGAATGTAGAGGTTCAAACGGAACCCCTTGAAGAACTGAAAGAACTAGATTTAAACTCCAGGGAGGAGTCAAAGGTCTGTAAACAGGCTTGATCCTAACCAGAGCCTGAACAAATGCTTGAACATCTGGCACAGCTGCCAGTCGTTTGTGTAATAAGACAGATAAAGCAGAAATCTGTCCCTTTAGAGAACTCGCTGATAATCCTTTATCCAAACCCTCTTGTAGAAAGGATCTTAGGGATTTTGATCTTATTCCATAAGAATCCCTTGAACTAGAGTATCTATCACAGAATCTGAAAACCCACGCTTTGATAGAATCAAGCGTTCAATTTCCAAGCCGTCAGCTGGTGGGAGACCAGATTTGGATGTTCGAATGGACCATGTACAAGAAGATCCTCTCTCAAAGGTAACTTCCATGGTGGAACCGATGACATATTCACCAGGTCTGCATACCAAGTCCTGCGTGGCCACGCAGGAGCTATCAAGATCACTGAGGCCCTCTCCTGCTTGATCCTGGCTACCAGCCTGGGAATGAGAGGAAACGGTGGAAACACATAGGCTAGGTTGAAGGTCCAAGGCGCTACTAGTGCATCCACTAGAGTCGCCTTGGGATCCCTGGATCTGGACCCGTAGCAAGGAACCTTGAAGTTCTGACGAGACGCCATCAGATCCATATCTGGAATGCCCCATAATTGAGTCAACTGGGCAAAGATCTCCGGGTGGAGTTCCCACTCCCCCGGATGGAATGTCTGACGACTCAGATAATCCGCCTCCCAGTTTTCCACACCTGGGATGTGGATCGCAGATAGGTGGCAGGAGTGATCCTCCGCCCATTTTATTATTTTGGTCACTTCTTTCATCGCCAGGGAGTGAGTCTCTGGTCTTCTGATCTACTTGAATCACTGGAGACAAGTCTGTATAGTCCCCATTCCACTGTTTCAGCATGCACAGTTGTAATGGTCTTAGATGAATTCGCGCAAAAGGAACTATGTCCATTGCTGCAACCATCAACCCTACTACTTCCATGCACTGAGCTACGGAAGGACGAGGAATAGAATGAAGAACTTGACAAGCGTTTAGAAGTTTTGACTTTCTGACTTCTGTCAGGAAAATCCTCATTTCTAAAGAATCTATTATTGTTCCCAAGAAGGGAACTCTTGTCGACGGAGACAGGGAACTTTTTTCTATGTTCACCTTCCATCCGTGAGATCTGAGAAAGGCCAGAACGATGTCTGTGTGAGCCTTTGCCTTTGACAGAGACGACGCTTGTATTAGAATGTCGTCCAAGTACGGTACTACTGCAATGCCCCTTGGTCTTAGAACCGCTAGAAGGGATCCAAGTACCTTTGTGAAAATCCTTTAATGTTTGTCCAGAAAGGCGAACCTTAGGAACTGATGATGTTCTTTGTGGATAGGAATATGTAGATACGCATCCTTTAGATCCACGGTAGTCATAAATTGACCTTCCTGGATTGTGGGTAGAATCGTTTGAATGGTTTCCATTTTGAACGATGGTACTCTGAGAAATTTGTTTAGGATCTTTAAATCCAGAATTGGTCTGAAAGTTCCCTCTTTTTTGGGAACTACAAACAGATTTGAGTAAAATCCCATTCCTTGTTCCGCCGTTGGAACTGGGTGTATCACTCCCATCTTTAACAGGTCTTCTACACAATGTAAGAATGCCTGTCTCTTTATTTGGTTTGAGGATAAGAGAGACATGTGGAACCTTCCCCTTGGGGGTAGTTCCTTGAATTCCAGAAGATAACTCTGAGAAACTATTTCTAGTGTCCAGGGATCCTGAACATCTCTTGCCCAAGCCTGAGCAAAGAGAGAGAGTCTGCCCCCTACTAGATCCGGTCCCGGATCGGGGGCTACCCCTTCATGCTGTTTTGTTAGCAGCAGCAGGCTTCTTGGCCTGCTTACCCTTGTTCCAGCCTTGCATCGGTTTCCAGGCTGGTTTGGTTTGAGAGGCATTACCCTCTTGTTTAGAGGATTCAGAGTTAGAGGCCGGTCCGTTCCTGAAATTGCGAAAGGAACGAAAATTAGACTTATTCTTGGCTTTGAAAAGCCTATCTTGTGGGAGGGCGTGGCCCTTTCCCCCAGTGATGTCTGAAATAATCTCTTTCAATTCTGGCCCAAAGAGAGTCTTTCCCTTGAAGGGGATATTAAGCAATTTTGTCTTGGAAGATACATCCGCTGACCAAGACTTTAGCCAAAGCGCTCTGCGTGCCACAATTGCAAACCCTGAATTTTTCGCCGCTAATCTAGCTAGTTGCAAAGCGGCATCTAATATAAAAGAATTAGCCAACTTGAGTGCGTGAACTCTGTCCATAACCTCCTCATACGGAGTCTCTCTACTGAGCGACTTTTCTAGTTCCTCGAACCAGAACCACGCTGCTGTAGTGACAGGAACAATGCACGAAATGGGTTGCAGGAGGTAACCTTGCTGTACAAAAATCTTTTTAAGCAAACCCTCCAATCTTTTATCCATAGGATCTTTGAAAGCACAATTATCCTCGATAGGAATAGTAGTGCGCTTGTTTAGAATAGAAACTGCCCCCTCGACCTTAGGGACTGTCTGCCATAAGTCCTTTCTGGGGTCGACCATAGGAAATAATTTCTTAAATATAGGAGGGGGGACAAAAGGTATGCCGGGCTTCTCCCACTCCTTATTCACTATATCCGCCACCCGCTTGGGTATAGGAAAAGCGTCAGGGTGCACCGGAACCTCTAGGAACTTGTCCATCTTACATAATTTTTCTGGAATGACCAGGTTGTCACAATCATCCAGAGTAGATAACACCTCCTTAAGCAGTGCGCGGAGATGCTCTAATTTAAATTTAAATGTCACAACATCAGGTTCTGCCTGTTGAGAAATTTTACCTGAATCTGAAATTTCCCCATCCGACAAAATCTCCCTGATGACCCCTTCAGATTGGTGTGAGGGTATGACAGAGCAATTATCATCAGCGCCCTCCTGCTCTACAGTGTTTAAAACAGAGCAATCACGCTTTCTCTGATATGCAGGCATTTTGGATAAAATATTTGCTATGGAGTTATCCATTACTGCCGTTAATTGTTGCATAGTAATAAGCATTGGCGCGCTAGAAGTAGTAGGGGCCTCCTGCGTGGGCAAAACTTGTGTAGACACAGAAGGAGATGATGTAGAACTATGTCTACTCCCTTCATCTGATGAATCATCTTGGGCAACTTTACTATCTGTGGCAATACTGTCCTTACTTTGTTTGGACGCTATGGCACAATTATCACACAATTTTGAAGGGGGACACACATTGATCTTCAAACATATAGAACATAGCTTATCTGAAGGTGCAGACATGTTAAACAGGCTTAAACTTGTCAAGAAAGTACAAAAACCGTTTTAAAACAAAACCGTTACTGTCTCTTTAAATTTTAAACAGTGCACACTTTATTACTGAATATGTGAAAAAGTATGAAGGAATTGTTCAAAATTTACCAAATTTTCACCACAGTGTCTTAAAGCATTTAAAGTATTGCACACCAATTTTCAGAGCTTTAACCCTTAAAATAAAGAAACCGGAGCCGGTTACAGTTTTAACCCCTCTACAGTCCCAGCTACAGCCTTTGCTGCGACTTTACCAAACCCAGGGGGGAATACGATACCAAATGAAGCCTTCTAGGAACTTTTCCAACTACTTTCAGATCCTCACACATGCATCTGCATGTCTTGCTCTCAAAAGTAACTGCGCAGTAATGGCGCGAAAATGAGGCTCAGCCTACAACTGGGAAGGCCCTTCCTGACTGGAAAGGTGTCTAACACAGTGCCTGACGTTAAAAAACGTTCCCCAAGCTTATAAGTGTGAATTACAAGCATAAACATGTATAAAATGCCCAAATAAAGCAATCGATTTTGCCCATAAAAGTGTCTACCAGTTTTATAGCCCATATTAAGCCCTTTATTCTGTTTGAGACTAAGAAAATGGCTTACCGGTCCCCATGAGGGGAAATGACAGCCTTCCAGCATTACACAGTCTTGTTAGAAATATGGCTAGTCATACCTTAAGCAGAAAAGTCTGCTAACTGTTTCCCCCAACTGAAGTTACTTCATCTCAACAGTCCTATGTGGAAACAGCAAACGATTTTAGTTACTGTCTGCTAAAATCATCTTCCTCTCACAAACAGAACTCTTCATCTTTTTCTGTTTCAGAGTAAATAGTACATACCAGCACTATTTTAAAACAACAAACTCTTGATAGTAGAATAAAAAACTACAACTAAACACCACATACTCTTAACCATCTCCGTGGAGATGTTGCCTGTGCAACGGCAAAGAGAATGACTGGGGTGGGCGGAGCCTAGGAGGGACTATATGGACAGCTTTGCTGGGACTCTTTGCCATTTCCTGTTGGGGAAGAGATATTCCCACAAGTAAGGATGACGCCGTGGACCGGACACACCAATGTTGGAGAAACATGTATTATTGTAACTGTGTTGGTTATGCAAAACTGGGAAATGAGTAATAAAGGGATTATCTAACTTTTTAAACAGCAAAGCTTCTAGTGTTGACTGCCCCTTTAAGTATCCCCTCAACTGTGAATCAAAATAACTAGTTTATTTGATAAAATGCCCATGTGAGCGGTATTATATAGGCAAACCAGAATGGTGGAGGTCCATAGGTCCTCTATTAGACAGACGTTGGAAACAGGCATAATTGATAAGCCCAAGATTTTTCGAATTATAAACATCCATTTTCCACACTGATGTGTTGCCCTATAGACCAGCGGATGCTGACCACTGGTTGTCCACGAGAAGATGTTGGTGGTCGTTGACACCATCAAGCAGGAATTAATCTCTTTTGATGGTGTCACCCCCGTCACGCCGCAACTCCCTACAGTGCCTGGCTGGACATCAATGAAAACCGACTGAGGAGGAGTTAAATTACAATCTCCCTACTCGTGTTGCGTAGTACAGTGCAACTTGCGTAGCTAGATTGTATTTTTAACTCCTCCCGCCCGGCGCACTGCTAAGTGGAATACGCTTCCATTCTAAAGACAGCAGAAGTTGGTATAGTCTTGACTTGAAATAGAGGAATTAAAGTATATAAAGAAAATCTTAAAAAAAAATTCTCTCTTATGTTTCATTTATTTTCTTCCCTTTACGTGTCTCTTTGTAGTAGTTTTCCTAATTCCTTCAGATGGACTTACATCACTGTTTGTCTTCCTCCCCTCCATCTTTTTTTTTCCCACTAATTAAATATTAATTATTTTTAATTCTAATAATTTTCCCGCGCACAAAGCCATTCCACCTGAATTCCAGTATTTGCCAACCAGCAGATCAGCCATATCCCACCAGTATTATAGTAATTGTCAGTAACATCAGCCGTAGTTAGCTCACATCCATATTGAGAGCTTTCTGATATAAACTTAACTTATTACTCCAATGTCTGTTCATGATCATAAGTAGTTTTGAATAATTCCTAACTGGGGAGGTAACTTGGAAGTCTTGTGGTCCTTTTAAACATAATTCTTTTTTCCACTTTCTGCTTCTCTGTTTCCAGCTCAAAAGTTGGCACTCACCCTTCATCTGTCATTTGGAAGTATTCTCTCAGTACTGTCATTCAGTTAGTTCATTACAAAAAAGAAGTCTTAAAAATGTGTAAATATATACATAATGTAACCTTAGCTATGGTTATACTAGTTATGTACAGATGTGTGTGTGTGTGTGTGTGTGTTTATTTTTTAAGGTGTGTGAGTAACATTGATTTGTTATTTAATGTGTAACTTATTTTGATACTTAAAAGGCCACTGTAAGTAAATATTTTCTATGCCTGTTACTAACTAACTACCACAAATACGCTTTTTATCAATAGCATTTCATTAACATATCTCTACCGTATATCAGAAATCTTGTCTGCAAATTTAATTGTTTTCCAAACCCATTCCGTGGGTATCCTTTGCTCTGTACCAATCCGTTTACAATACCTAGGTTTCAAAATGGCGCTTTAAACACAATTTCATTGGTTTAAGTATTTTGAACACACAGTGCTGAAAATAGTGGGCAGGATAACGTGACATCATCGGGGAATAAAAGATATAACTTTTATAACGTTATGAAACTTCATTTTGGAGAAAATATAGGTCAGTAGGTTTTAATTAATGTTTATTAATTTTAATATGTTAGTTGTTTGTCTTAAAAATTATAACAGAAAGTAATCCTTTAAATTCCTCTGGTTATTTTTTTTGCAAGTCCATACCACTAAAGTGAAGCAAAGGTTGCATTATAGAAAATGGTCAATAGGTGGCAGTGGAACCGTATACTTGCTTATTTAAAAAAAAAAAAAAGTAGTGAGTATCAAAGTAAGCAGTTGTTTGTAATCAGCATGACATTAAAATGCTGAGTTGTACATATATTTACTTCTTAGACAAAGGCCCCTAAGAGGGTAGAAGGTTGGATTACACTATGCACTGCGTGTGAAAATATACCAATAATAATGATACTTATAAGCAATTGATTGAATGCAGAATATTACTTGGATATTAAAGAGTGTGCTACAGATGTGGAGATATTATATATAGTCCTCTGAAGAAGTAACCAATAGCGCTACGAAGCGTCAGGCTCCACCCCCCGCCATTCAGTATTCATTACTTGCTTGCTAAACGGCAAAATAGCTGATCAGCTGCATGTGGTTTATCTTCTGCAGCAGCTGTGGATCAGGCTGGTGCTGTTAGCAAGTCTATGTAATTGGTGGTTGTTTTTATTTATTTCTGATACGTTTTTTATGTGGTTTTATATACTTTATGGTCGTATGGGACCTTCCTGCTTTGTGAACTTTTAACTGACATTTGTATATAATTACATGTCTGAATAAATATCCTTCGTATATAGTTGCCCATGGCCCTGCCCCTTTTTACCTAAGGATTAAGGACTTCTGACTAGCTGTACACGTGGAGGTGTACTCGCATTGCAATTTGAGTGTGTCCAAGGGATTAGTTTGATCCAGGCAGGAGATTTCCAGGAGTAGCATCTACTACTATTCCACAAGTGCCTTTAACATACCTCATACATTTGAGGTGGAACCACGTGAGTGTGCTGCATATCTTTTTATTTAAAGTCAGCTAGTCTGTTGTTTATTACACTAGGGGCACTTGTCTTTTCTCTATTGCATAGAATACCTTGGAGGATCCTCTTCGGAAGAGGTGAATCTTTTTTTGCACTGACTCCGTGTTTGGAACAAAGCCTAAGGAAACCTATTAGACATTCTCTCCAAAAGACTGCCTACCTAGATAGTTATATTCACTTGCTGTTACCATACTAGCTTCACTTGTGTAAATATATTTTATGTATCCAGTGGAGGTGTAGAGATCTGGCATATTCTACATCCATTAACAGACAACATATAGATATATAGATTATATTATCATCCTGTGGTATCTACATCCTTGTACACCTATAATACACTATATCACCACACAGAGTCTGTGATATACACATATTGGTACTCATTCCTAGTCTATCTATATCTAGCGCTGTTTTACTCTCTATTCCTGTATGTATATATGTTTGTGTGTATATATATATATATATATACACATACATACACACACACACACAATCACACTATATATATATATATATATATATATACACATACATACACACATATACACACACATATACACACACACCATACACACACACCATACACACACACAATCCAGTCAATTGCACTCTCACAGACTTTAGGGACACAGTACCAGGGTGCAGCAATCCAATTCATAAGTCCATCCCTTTATGACTACAGTGTACTCTTCTTCTGATGGCTACTTCCAACAGGATAATGCACCATGTCACAAAGCTCAAATCATCTCTGTTTTTTTTAACATGACAATGAGTTCACTGTACTCCAATGGCCTCTACAGTCACCAGATCTCAACCCAATAGAGCACCTTTGGGATGCGGGAGATTTGCATCATGGATGTGCAGCCAAGAAATCGGCAGCATCTGCGTGATGCTATCATGTCAATATGGACTAAAATGTCTGAGGTATGTTTCCAACACCTTGTTGAATCTATGTCATGAAGAATTAAGGCAGTTATGAAGGCAAAAGAGGGTCCAACCCGGTACTAGCAAGGTGTACCTAATAGAGTGGGCGGGGAGTGTATATCTGAATCCAAAATAGGCAATTGCACTCTCAGGGTTTGAATCACATTAAACTTTAATGTGTAAAAGTTTTTGGGGAGTTCTTCTGAGGAAGAGGTGAACTCCCTCGAAAACGTTTACACATTAGTTTGCTGTGATCCAAACCCAGAGTGCAATTGCCTATTTTGGATTCAGATATACACTCCCCGCCCACTATTAGGTACACCTTGCTAGTACCGGGTTGGACCCTCTTTTGCCTTCATAACTGCCTTTCTTCATGACATAGATTCAACAAGGTGTTGGAAACATACCTCAGACATTTTAGTCCATATTGACATGATAGCATCACGCAGATGCTGCCGATTTCTTGGCTGCACATCCATGATGCAAATCTCCCGCATCCCAAAGGTGCTCTATTGGGTTGAGATCTGGTGACTGTAGAGGCCATGGGAGTACAGTGAACTCATTGTCATGTTAAAAAAAACAGATGATTTGAGCTGTGACATGGTGCATTATCCTGCTGGAAGTAGCCATCAGAAGAAGAGTATACTGTAGTCATAAAGGGATGGACATGGTCAGCAACAATACTGAGGCCATGGCATTTAAATGATGCTCAATTGGTACTAAGGGACCCAACGTGTGCCAAGAAAATATCCCCCACACCATTACAACACCACCACCAGCCTGAACCATTGATACAAGGCAAGATGGATCCATGTTTTCATGTTGTTTACTCCAAATTCTGACCCTTCCATCTGAATGTCGCAGCTGAAATCGAGACTTTATCAGACCAGACAATGATTTTCAATCTTTTATTATGCAATTTTGGTAAGCCTGTGCGAATTGTAGCCTCAGTTTCCTGTTCTTAGCTGACAGGAGTGGCACCCAGTGTGGTCTTCTGCTGCTGTAGCCCATCTGCTTCAAGGTTCGACGTGTTGTACGTTCAGAGATGGTATTCTCCATACCTCGATTGTAACAAGTGGTTATTGAGTTACGGTTGCTTTCTATCATCTTGAACCAGTCTGCCCATTCTCCTCTGACATCAGCAAGGCATTTTCGTCCACACAACTGCCACTCACTGGATATTCTCTCTTTCTCGGACCATTCTCTGTAAACCCTGGAGGTGGTTTGTGTGTGAAAATCTCAGTAGATCAGCAGTTTTTGAAATACTCAGACCAGTCCGTTTGGCACTAACAATCATGCCACGTTCAAAGTCACTTAAATCCCCTTTCTTCCCAATTCTGATGCTCGGTTTGAACTTCAGCAAGTCATCTTCACCACGTCTAGATGCCTAAATGCATTGAGTTGCTGCCATGTGATTGGCTGATTAGCAATTTGAGTTAACCAAGCAATTGAACAGGTGTACCTAATAAAGTGGCAAATGAGTGTATATATACATATATACACATACAGTACATACATACATACATACATACATAACTACACAGTACTGTGCAAAAGTCTTAGGCCACAATTAGATTTTTTTTTGTTTTAGCAAAGTTTTTATGACCATGCAAATTTATTTTTCAGTCTATTTATTAAAATACAAAACAGAAAAATACAGGAAATAGGAAAACAAAATATAAAGAAAAATTTCTGAACAAAATTCAGTATTTAGTGTGACCTCCCTTGTCACTAAGCACATCTTGAACACTTTTGGGGAGACTGTCCTGAAGTAATCTTCTGGTATATTATACCGGGCTTCTTTCAGCACTTCCCAGTGTTCTTCTTAGATTTAGGTTGTCTTTTTTTTTCCCCTTTCTCTGTCCAGGTGATCCCATACTGCCTCTATAATATTCAGGTCTGGACTCTGTGGAGGCCAATCCATAACTGTCAGTGTTTTATCAGCTGTTTCTCTCTCCAAATATGATTTCACTGCATTAGCAGTGTTCTCAGGATTGTTATCGTGCTGAAAAATAAAACCATTCCCAATCAGGGGGTTTCCAGAAGGAATGGCATGATTAAGTAAAACCTGTCGGTACTTTTCATCATTTATGATCCCAACAATTCGGACAATATCACCAGCACCACTGGCAGAAATGCAGCCCCAAACCAGGACAGACCCTCAACCATGTTTCACTGAAGGCCGCAAGCACTGTTTCTTCCATCTCTCTCCAACTATTCTTCTCACATATTGTCGACGATGGGACCCAAAAATTTCAAACTTAGATTTGTCACTCCATAATAGCTCTTTTACGCTGATCTTCATTCCAATATTTGTGAGCTTTGTATCCGGCACTCCCAATAGACACACCTTATCTATAGCGAAAGCCATTCTCACAAACAGACTATAACCCTATCAACCTATACAGCCAGATGGTACTTAGACTTTAACAAAGACCCTCAGACCTGGCAATGTATATTCAACAACATCAGAAAATCTTCGACCTCCACGAAATTAATAGAACTAAACTTTAAAATGCATTGATCACAAGGTGGTATCTAACCCCACCACGTATTAAAAGCATCTATCCAATTCCAAACTCTTCCGATAAATGTTGGAGAGGATGCAATGCTAAAATGGCACTATGCTCCAAATCTGGTGGAACTGCTCCAAAATCTCTCCCTTCTGGACATCAGTTGGAAAGATCTTAGAACTATTATTCGGTCATTCTTTCATCTTTAACCCAACCATGGCCCTACTAAACGTACCCATTAAATATCCTTGTACACTCTATCTTAAGCTACTACAGTTCTCCCTTAATGCAGCAAAAATTCTAATATCATGTAACTGGAAATAAACTGCAATACCCACTTTAACAGAATGGACATCCTACATGTTAGTTATGCCAACACTAGAAGAATATGTGTACTATAAAACAAAAACTCAATATGTTTTTAAATATCAAATTTATATGAGACAACACATGACTCCTTAAAACAGCAACCGTGCCAAAATTAGTTGTATTGTATCTCAGAGAACCTCACTTAACAGAAGTTTTATTTCCTTTTATAACCAAAATTGTACACCTAGCATAATAGTACCCTGGATCTGTATGTTCACCTTTTATATCCTTATGATAGTACAATCATTGCATTTATAGCACCACAATTTTGTTTTACTGTTCTTTGTTTGTTTATTGTTTTATTAACAAAACCTAAAAAAAAAAACATTTAAAAAATAAAAACGAGGATCTATCAACTGGAGTATATCACTGTCATGGTTGTGTAACCTGTAGCAATTTAATGCTGGGGACACAAAATATTCATCACTAAAAATTTTGTAAACTGTAAGTGCAGTTATCATATACTTGAATAACAGCCCTGGATCATGGATGATGATGGCCCATTGATCACAAACCACCAATGAAAACAGTTGGCAATAGGAACAAAAACTGTTACTTAGGGCGTGCCAATAGATTTACTCCACAGTACAACCTTGAGGGTTAAAACGTCTATCTTTCATTTCCTAGGTTTTTTTGGGGTTTGTTTTTTTTCTGGTGACTGAACCATACATGAATTGATTCAGGAGCATAATACAATTCTTCTAACATATAAGAGGAATATTTAAAGAGTAAAGTAAGTATTACGCAAATAAATTACATACTTCCCTTGTAGCAAACATGACAAAAAAGCAAAAGGATGCTGGTAGAATCCTGAGCACTAGGCATTAAAATAGTATAGCATACTGCACCTGTAAGGGTGACCTAGCTAAATGTGGTCTCACAGAATAGAGTGGGGGCAAATACCCTGACCAGGGTTGCACATCACATTACTTGGGCAGCACTCTCTAAATACACTGCGTAAACATTCCCTTCTCCAAACTTTACAGTAGGCACTTTGAATTTCAGGTAGATATTGTTCTCCTGGCATCTGCCATACCCAGATTCTTCCATCTTTCTCTCCGGGAGATATTGAATTGTGATTCATCCCTTCATAAAACATGTTTCCACTGCTTCAGAGTCCAGTGGCTAAAATCTTTACGCCACTCCAGCCAACACTCGACATTGAGTATGATGATGTAAGGCTTGTGTACAGCTGCTCGGCCATGGAAACCAATTTCCTGAATCTCCCGGCACAGTTCTTGTGCCGATGGTGCTTTCAAAGGCATTTAGCAGCTCAAGCGTTGTGAGTTTATGGGGTCTATCACTTCGGGGCTGGGCTGTTGTTGCTCCTTGACGCTTCCACTTTACAATAATAGCACTTACAGTTGACCAGAGCAGACCTAATAGGGCAAAAATTTCACAACTTGACTTGTGATTTTAATAGTGGCATGAGCTCTTCAGTACCACCCATTGCATTGTCAATTTTTCTCTAGGGAGATTTCATTGATATGAGCTGGATTGTGGACAAAACGTATCAATCTTAACCAATACATTTATCTTAAGTTACTAAAAACACCCATTTGATCATTTTTGCCATGGGTTCCTAAATGATCTCCAAGAAAAACAAAAAACTAGAAAGGAAGGAACTGGATCCCATAACATCTAGACAACGAACCCCTGTACTTCATTTTTACCAGGACCTATTACCCATGAATAGATATTTAAATATCTTCTTTACAAAGAGCTAAAAAAAAATAATGATTTAACCCTTGACTGCCAGAAGTACCAGCAGAAAAAGTAGTCTAACTCCTCGTTACCAGTATCACACACTGATCCAATATCTCAATTACCAATACAATGCACAAAACCATTATTTAACATTGTCAGTAAAAATGCAAAAACAGTGGTTGTATGTAAAACACACACCCTTTAAAAAAAAAAAAAAAAAAAAAAAAAAAATTAGGGGGCGGAGCCAACTACGAGAGTGAGAGATTGCAAGAACACAGAGCTCTGACATATCATAGGGATAATTATTATAATTTAGCTGTCTGAGCCAGGTTAAATTTATAACTACTAAGCTGGGAAAGACATATCCCTTATATCTCTACCATATAAGGAGCAGAGATCCGGAATACCCTGTGAAGGGAGAGTGTGTGACATAAGAGGTTCGGGGCTCATCTGAGCGCACCGCACGAAGAGCCAACACCATATTCCTTACCTCAGGCGGCCCCAAGTGAAGGGGACAATTGTAGCAGAGAGAATGATTGAAGTGCTCCGTAGTCAGACACAGAGCGCTGTCCCCAACACATACACAGCGTTGCAGTCAGCGACCAACACACCAATTAAGCTGGAATATTCCCAGTCAGCCTGCTAGCACCCGTGCTGGAGATTGGTACCTCCGGGAGCTCTGACACTTGCATGGCGTAGGAGGTAAACACAGAGCTTTATTTAACAAGAAAGTGAGTGTCAGATGCGCCTCTATTATAATGTTAATAAGGTGTAAATACTGTCAACATAAATAATACACAATTGTGTCGTGCAATAATATAAATCAAAACAAATACCCAGCTCAAAAGAGGAATAAATATTCCTTCACAATAGATACATGTCTATATCACTGAACAGGTATACAATATATAAGGTTTGTACTTATGCGGCACCCACACAGTGGAAGTACTTGTTTTTAATAAACAATGTTTTAAACTTTTTCAAACATCACGGCTTGAGTGAATCTTTACATCCTAGTCTCCTGGAGCATCCCGCTGTTACGCTGTTATCCTATATACATCTTGTTGGGTAACTGACACTAGAGGACGGCTATTCTGGAGAAAAGACACTGCAGGATAAAGAGTCACAGGGATCCTAGGTGCCACTGGCTAACAGGAGAGTTGCCGTATCAAGAGGTTGTACCTGTGTTACGAAAGAGCAGCTACCTGGACAGCTGTTAATGCTCCAGAAGGCCTTTGTGGCACTTATCAAGTGCCTTACTTCTTGTAAGTATGCTTATCATTTTGCGTGGGGATTGACATTTTTATACTGAATCACACTATGTTGGCGCCTTCTTCTTTTATATCTTCCTTTGTACAGAGCTTTATTTAGGCTGCGCAACAGACTGATCTTTAGGCGCGAAAATCCGCCATTTTTAATAGCCTTTTAGTGGAGTCCACTGTCGATCCCTGCAGACGCCAAAGGGACAATAAAAGGGGTAAGAACTACTATATTTCATCTAAAGCCCACTATAGGATCATTTAAAGCTTAATAGAGACCCTGAATTTGACACCCCTAGCTATTCTTATAATGGACACATAGCTGCTTACATCCCTTACACTGCCAAAAGCCAAAAAACTGTTGGGTGTAACCTCTGCATTTTTTGGGCACTAATAACAATACCCATATTCACCAGGGGTACTTTAGCAGTACTTGCCTATGAGATACTGAGAATAAAAGGAGATCTTTGAAGGAGTCAGTTGCATAAAACAGCACTCTCCCCCTCCCTTTCCTGCTGATCCTTGTGTCAGTAGGTCATATACTAAATTTCTTTTGCTGCCTTCGTCCATTGGGGACACCTTCCCTGAAGAGCAGTGCCATTACTATACTCCTCCAGTAGTCCCCTATTACCAGCCCACTCTATCTGCACAACATATTTGAGCCTGGACTATAAGATTTACATAGTTGGGTTGAGCACAATCCCCTTCATTTTCCGCTGACCCTAGTGGGTCATATCCCTCTCCCTTTTCGTCTGGTGGGGACACTTGCCCTGGGGAGAAATGACAATCCAAGGCCCAACAATAAAATCCCATATTCGATGAATAGCTTCTAAACAAATGTTCTTGCAAACAAGAGGAGCTTGATTAAGCTCCAATATGGACATTTAATCCTAAAGACATGTGCAGTCTGACCGACAAAAATTGAAAAAGATGTAAACTCTCTATAACAAAGCCACCTTTTTAAAGAAAAAAGATAAGCTACGTCTGTAAGCTGCCTATTTTAAAAACAACAGAAGATACTGACACATAGCAAACAAAACATAAATACAATGGAAGCCATTCATAGCTGCATAGATTGGGGAAAGTGTGCGTCTCAGGAATAGAGGATGGATGGATGTAATCACCCAGTTAATAAATAAGCGGCTGCTGGTTTCTTCCATTATTTGTTGAGCTGTGAGACCATAACCCGTTAAACACGGAGTTCTGCTGACCAGGGAGAATATTGACCTTCTTCCTAAATATTTTTTAGCTCAATAGCTAACTGAACTATCTATATAATACTTACTGCAACAGAGCTATAACCTAAAAACCCTGAGTGCTGCTATGTCCGCTAGAAGATCTGCTAAACCCGACAAAGGGGCTAAATCCATATCCATGGACACAGTCTTCAAAGATCCTAAAATAAATAAATCTCAGGGATTACCTATAACAGAGATGGAGGAAGAAAATGAATCTGAAAATGAAAACTTCACAGGGTTGGAAGATCTGACCCCTGCGACTAAAGCTGACATTCAAGCCTTGGTATCCAAGCAAGATATTACTTCAAATTTTGAGAAGCTATGGGAGAAAATGGATAGCTTTCATTCAACGGTCACTAACAGTCTAACGGACATCAAAAACGAAATCTCAGAACTGGGAAATCAGGTTGATACTTTAGAAACCACCTCAGATGAAATGGGCGAAGAGGTCACCATGGTCTCACAGTCACTATCAACTCAACAACAAACGATATTGGAGTTAGGAAACAAACTGGAATATATGGAAAATAGGAGTAGAAGATCTAACATTAGACTCAAAGGAATTCCTGAGTCTATCTCCAATGAAGATTTACTTTCTTATCTTCAACAATTTTTTCATGCCATCTTGTGAGAATCCAATGAGTCAGAATACCAATTGGAAAGAGCTCATAGAGCAAAACCAAAACAGGATCAGCCGCCAAGAGATGTAATCATCAAGCTCCTCAGATTCCCTGATAGAGAAAAAAAATTCTACTAGCACCCAGACAAAATCCCACCTTAAATTTCAAGGGAACGTCATTCAATTCTTCCAAGACCTTTGTGTTTGAACCCTGCAAAGAAGAAACACATTACATCCATTTACCTAATTATTAAGAAAACATCACATTCCGTATAGATGGGGTTTTCCTTTTGCGCTACATGTTATGAAAAATGGAAGAACAGCTACTATCAAAACAGCAGAGGAAATTCCTGACATCTGTAAATTTCTTGGTCTAGAACCACCTGATATTTCAGCTACAGAAGTTCCATCGAACCCACCTGACCCGTCTCATCCTCAAGCTAGACCTCAAAGATCAAAGTGGACAAGAGTCAATAAAAAGAAAAATAATTCCTGAAGAAATCTGATTCGAGATAAAATCTCCTCAAGAAAAATTGACTAGATGGTGAATCTGGGACGTACTTGAAATCAAAAATCCCCTTGATGGTAGGGATTATACTCAGGTACCCAATTGATTGGGCTTATTGAAGTTCATTAGTCATTGAAAGTTACAAAGTATTATAATGTCTGTTGTGACTGCACATACAATGCATAATGCAATTGTTTTTGTCCATGTATAGTGAACGGTTACATTGTTATAATGTTATATTGTTTATTTTACTGTTTGTTATTCTAATATGCACTTCTATATGGTACTGTACACAAAACTCAAACTCACCAACAATATATGGCCATTTGGTCCATTTAGGGTACATTATACTTATTGTAACCCAAAGAGATTAGAAGGTAGATATTACCATACTTATAATCCTGCAAAAGAGAGGAGACATACTACTTTTTTGTATCATTCCTGCAACATCAGGGCTGTGGCTCCGACTACTCTATGCTGACGAATTATTCACACACTAAACATGATGTCATTACCTAAGCTTAGTTTGATCTTGCATAACGCGAGAAGACTTAATACTGATATAAAAAGACGGACGCTATTAATAACTATAGAAGGCTAAAAGCCAATATTATTTTCCTCCAGGAAACCCACTATCTCAAAAACACAGTTCCTAGGTATTGGGCGAAAGATTATCCAACACAATACCACTCAACACTTGACTCCAAAAAAAAGGGGAGTTTCAATTTCAATGCACTCCTCTATACAATTTATACACAAAGAAACTATCTCAGATAAAGATGGTAGATATATTTTGCTATATGGCCAGATAAAATAAGTAGTCATACTCCTATGCAATGTATACGCCCCTAACGAACAACAGGACAAGTTCTTCAGTACTATCTCTAATTTACCAACTAGCTGGTCCAGGATGCAAATAATCTTAGCAGGGGATTTCAACATAGACCTTCAATCACTAGCAAAAATGACTCCTACAACCTATATAAAAAGAAACAAAGGTAATATGTAATTGCTAAGAACATTTTAGAGTTCTTAAAACATTACACTCTGCAAGATACCTGGAACACATTACATGGGAGCACTAATGACACTACATTCTATTCCACAGCACACAATTGCTATACAAAAATAGATTATGTCTATACTAGTCAGATCCTCCAACCAATTCTACATGCGATAGATATCCACCCCTGCGTGTGGTCGGACCATTCTATAACACAATTATATGTGGGGGACCGAACAGATCCAAATAGAACAAAAACTTGGACATATGACCCCCTCCTGCATTAAAGATCCTACCACAAAAGATAAGTTCAAAAACTTAAAAGAATATTGGCAGATCAATTTAGACTCTACTGAAAGTCCTGTCTCGCCTTGGGCTGCACATAAATCTGTGATTAGAGGAATATTGAATAAAGAAAACATAATTTATGCTTACCTGATAAATTTATTTCTCTTGTAGTGTATCCAGTCCACGGATCATCCATTACTTATGGGACATTCTCCTTCCCAACAGGAAGTTGCAAGAGGATCACCCACAGCAGAACTGCTATATAGCTCCTCCCCTAACTGTCATAGCCAGTCATTCGACCGAAAACAAACAGAGAAAGGAGAAACCATAGGGTGCAGTGGTGACTGTAGTTTAATTAAAATTTAGACCTGCCTTAAAAGGACAGGGCGGGCCGTGGACTGGATACACTACAAGAGAAATAAATTTATCAGGTAAGCATAAATTATGTTTTCTCTTGTTAAGTGTATCCAGTCCACGGATCATCCATTACTTATGGGATACCAATACCAAAGCTAAAGTACACGGATGATGGGAGGGACAAGGCAGGATTAAGCGGAAGGAACCACTGCCTGAAGAACCTTTCTCCCAAAAACAGCCTCCGAAGAAGCAAAAGTATCAAATTTGGAAAATTTGGAAAAAGTGTGAAGCGAAGACCAAGTCGCGGCCTTGCAAATCTGTTCAACAGAGGCCTCATTTTTAAAGGCCCAGGTGGAAGCCACAGCTCTAGTAGAATGAGCTGTAATCCTTTCAGGGGGCTGCTGTCCAGCAGTCTCATAGGCTAGGCGTATTATGCTCCGAAGCCAAAAGGAAAGAGAGGTTGCCGAAGCTTTTTGACCTCTCCTCTGTCCAGAGTAAACGACAAACAGGGTAGATGTTTGACGAAAATCTTTAGTAGCTTGTAAGTAAAACTTCAAGGCACGGACTACGTCCAGATTATGTAAAAGACGTTCCTTCTTTGAAGAAGGATTAGGACACAATCATGGAACAACAATCTCTTGATTGATAGTCTTGTTAGAAACCACCTTAGGTAAAAACCCAGGTTTGGTACGCAGAACTACCTTATCTGCATGAAAAATCAGATAAGGAGAATCACATTGTAAGGCAGATAGCTCAGAGACTCTCCGAGCCAAGGAAATAGCCATCAAAAACAGAACTTTCCAAGATAAAAGTTTAATATCAATGGAATGAAGGGGTTCCAACGGAACTCCTTGAAGAACTTTAAGAACCAAGTTTAAGCTCCACGGGGGAGCAACAGGTTTAAACACAGGCTTAATTCTAACCAAAGCCTGGCAAAATGCCTGGACGTCTGGAACCTCTGCCAGACGCTTGTGCAAAAGAATAGACAGAGCAGAAATCTGTCCCTTTAAGGAACTAGCTGATAATCCTTTGTCCAAGCCCTCTTGGAGAAAAGACAATATTCTAGGAATCCTAACCTTACTCCATGAGTAATTCTTGGATTCACACCAATAAAGATATTTACTCCATATCTTGTGGTAGATTTTCCTGGTAACAGGCTTTCGTGCCTGTATTAAAGTATCAATGATTGACTCGGAGAAGCCACGCTTTGATAGAATCAAGCGTTCAATCTCCATGCAGTCAGTCTCATAGAAATTAGATTTGGATGATTTAAAGGACCTTGTATCAGAAGGTCCCGTCTTAGAGGCAGAGTCCATGGTGGAAAGGATGACACGTCCACTAGGTCTGCATACCAAGTCCTGCGTGGCCACGCAGGTGCTATCAGAATCACTGATGCTCTCTCCTGTTTGATTTTGGCAATCAGTCGAGGGAGCAGAGGAAACGGTGGAAACACATAAGCCAGGTTGAAGAACCAAGGCGCTGCTAGAGCATCTATCAGCGTCGCTTCTGGGTCCCTGGACCTGGATCCGTAACAAGGAAGCTTGGCGTTCTGGCGAGACGTCATGAGATCCAACTCTGGTTTGCCCCAACGATGAATCAACTGAGCAAACACCTCCGGATGGAGTTCCCACTCCCCCGGATGGAAAGTCTGACGACTTAGAAAATCCGCCTCCCAGTTCTCCACGCCTGGGATATGGATTGCTGACAGGTGGCAAGAGTGGTACTCTGCCCAGTGAATTATCTTTGAGACTTCTAACATCGCTAGGGAACTCCTGGTTCCCCCTTGACAGTTGATGTAAGCCACAGTCGTGATGTTGTCCGACTGAAATCTGATGAACCTCAGTGTTGCTAACTGAGGCCAAGCCAGAAGAGCATTGAATATCGCTCTTAACTCCAGAATATTTATTGGAAGGAGTTTCTCCTCCTGAGTCCACGATCCCTGTGCCTTCAGGGAATTCCAGACTGCACCCCAACCTAGAAGGCTGGCATCTGTTGTTGCAATTGTCCAATCTGGCCTGCGAAAGGTCATACCCTTGGACAGGTGTACCCGAGACAACCACCAGAGAAGAGAATCTCTGGTCTCTTGATCCAGATTTAGCAGAGGGGACAAATCTGTGTAATCCCCATTCCACTGACTCAGCATGCATAATTGCAGCGGTCTGAGATGAAGGCGCGCAAATGGCACTATGTCCATTGCCGCTACCATTAAGCCATTTACCTCCATACACTGCGCTACCGAAGGGCGCGGAATGGAGTGAAGAACACGGCAAGCATTTAGAAGTTTTGATAACCTGGACTCCGTCAGGTAAATTTTCATTTCTACAGAATCTATAAGAGTCCCTAAGAAGGAGACTCTTGTGAGTGGGGATAGAGAACTCTTTTCCTCGTTCACTTTCCATGCGTGCGACCTCAGAAATGCCAGAAATATCTCTGTATGAGACTTGGCAACTTGAAAGCTTGACGCCTGTATCAGGATGTCATCTAGACACGGAGCCACCGCTATGCCTCGCGGTCTTAGAACCGCCAGAAGTGAGCCCAGAACCTTTGTAAAAATTCTCGGGGCTGTAGCCAACCCGAAGGGAAGAGCTACAAATTGGTAATGCCTGTCTAGAAAGGCAAACCTTAGAAACCGATGATGATCTTTGTGAATCGGTATGTGAAGGTAGGCATCCTGTAAGTCCACTGTGGTCATGTACTGACCTTCTTGGATCATGGGTAGGATGGTCCAAATAGTTTCCATTTTGAAAGATGGAACTCTGAGGAATTTGTTTAAGATCTTTAGATCCAAAATTGGGCTGAAGGTTCCCTCTTTTTTGGGAACCACAAACAGATTCGAATAAAAACCCTGTCCTTGTTCCGTCCGCGGAACTGGATGGATCACTCCCATAACTAGGAGGTCTTGCACACAGCGTAGGAATGCCTCTTTCTTTATCTGATTTGCAGATAACCTTGAAAGATGAAATCTCCCTTGTGGAGGGGAAGCATTGAAGTCCAGAAGATATCCCTGAAATATGATCTCCAACGCCCAGGGATCCTGAACATCTCTTGCCCACGCCTGGGCGAAGAGAGAAAGTCTGCCCCCTACTAGATCTGTCGCCGGATAGGGGGCCGTTCCTTCATGCTGTCTTAGAGGCAGCAGCAGGCTTTCTGGCCTGCTTGCCTTTGTTCCAGGACTGGTTAGGTTTCCAGGCCTGCTTAGATTGAGCAAAAGTTCCCTCTTGTTTTGAAGCGGAGGAAGTTGATGCTGCACCTGCCTTGAAATTTCGAAAGGCACGAAAATTAGACTGTTTGGCCTTTGCTTTGGCCCCGTCCTGAGGAAGGGTGAGACCCTTACCTCCAGTAATGTCAGCAATAATTTCCTTCAAACCAGGCCCGAATAAGGTCTGCCCCTTGAAAGGAATGTTGAGTAATTTAGACTTCGAAGTCACGTCAGCTGACCAGGATTTAAGCCATAGCGCCCTACGCGCTTGGATGGCGAATCCGGAATTCTTAGCCGTTAGTTTAGTCAAATGAACAATGGCATCAGAAACAAATGAGTTAGCTAGCTTAAGTGTTCTAAGCTTGTCAATAATTTCAGTCAATGGAGCTGTATGGATGGCCTCTTCCAGGGCCTCAAACCAGAATGCCGCCGCGGCCGTGACAGGCGCAATGCATGCAAGGGGCTGTAAAATAAAACCTTGTTGAATAAACATTTTCTTAAGGTAACCCTCCAATTTTTTATCCATTGGATCTGAAAAAGCACAACTGTCCTCAACCGGGATAGTAGTACGCTTTGCTAAAGTAGAAAACTGCTCCCTCCACCTTAGGGACCGTCTGCCATAAGTCCCGTGTAGTGGCGTCTATTGGAAACATTTTTCTAAATATAGGAGGTGGGGAAAAAGGCACACCCGGTCTATCCCACTCCTTGCTAATAATTTCTGTAAGCTTTTTAGGTATAGGAAAAACATCAGTACACACCGGTACCGCATAGTATTTATCCAGCCTACACAATTTCTCTTGTACTGCAACTGTGTTACAGTCATTCAGAGCAGCTAATACCTCCCCAAGCAACACACAGAGGTTCTCAAGCTTAAATTTAAAATTAGAAATCTCTGAATCAGGATTCCCCGAATCAGAGATGTCACCCACAGACTGAAGCTCTCCGTCCTCACGATCTGCATATTGTGACGCAGTATCAGACATGGCCCTTACAGCATCTGCGCGCTCTGTATTTCTCCTAACCCCAGAGCAATCGCGCTTGCCTCTTAATTCAGGCAACCTGGATAATACCTCTGACAGGGTATTATTCATGATTGCTGCCATGTCCTGCAAGGTAATCGCTATGGGCGTCCCTGATGTAATTGGCGCCATATTAGCGTGCATTCCCTGAGCGGGAGGCGAAGGGTCTGACACGTGGGGAGAGTTAGTCGGCATAACTTCCCCCTCGTCAGAATCTTCTGGTGATATTTCTTTTATAGTTAAAGACTGATCTTTACTGTTTAAGGTAAAATCAATACATTTAGTACACATTCTCCTATGGGGCTCCACCATGGCTTTCAAACATAATGAACAAGTAGTTTCCTCTGTGTCAGACATGTTTAAACAGACTAGCAATGAGACTAGCAAGCATGGAAAACACTTTAAACAAGTTTACAAGCAATATAAAAAACGTTACTGCACCTTTAAGAAACACAAATTTTGTCAAAATTTGAAATAACAGTGAAAAAAGGCAGTTACACTAACGAAATTTTTACAGTGTATGTAACAAGTTAGCAGAGCATTACACCCACTTGCAAATGGATGATTAACCCCTTAATACCCAAAAAATAATTAGACAAAAACTTTTTTTTTTTTTTTTTCCCAAACAGTCACAACAACTGCCACAGCTCTACTGTGGCTTTTTACCTCCCTCAAAAACGACTTTGAAGCCTTTTGAGCCTTCCAGAGATGTCCTGGATCATGCAGGAAGAAGCTGGATGTCTGTGTCTGTAATTTTTGTTGTGCAAAAAAACAGCAAAATAGGCCCCTCCCACTCATATTACAACAGTGGAAAGCCTAAGGAAACTGTTTCTAGGCCAAATTCAAGCCAGCCATGTGGAAAAAAACTAGGCCCCAATAAGTTTTATCACCAAATACATATAAAAACGATTAAACATGCCAGCAAACGTTTTATATTACATTTTTATAAGAGTATGCATCTCTATTAATAAGCCTGATACCAGTAGCTCTCACTGCATTTAAGGCTTTACTTACATTAGTTCGGCTCTGCTGTGGGTGATCCTCTTGCTGTTGGGAAGGAGAATATCCCATAAGTAATGGATGATCCGTGGACTGGATACACTTAACAAGAGAAAAGGCCTTATATAAGAAAGAAAAAAAAAAAAAAGATACGCTTATGAAACAATCCCATAAATTAAAAAAATCAAAAGGTTACTCTTACACAACTTACAAGTAAGAAAAAAAAATTAAATTCGATACTAAATGAACAATCTATAAAAACTGCTTATAAATTAAAAACAAAATTATTTTATATTTGCTAATAAGCTGGACAAATATTTAGCAAAAAAAAAAATAAGGAGATAGTTACCAAGCTCTATCCATACCAACAATACAAGACTCTGAGGGTGATCAACCTCTCACCTTCAAGAAATAGTCGACGCATTTTCTCAGTACTATAGTAAATTATACGATGGGAAAGAAGTTCATCATACTAATACTACCCAAACAACACTTAACTCTTTTATAGTGGTATATTGTGGTAATCCTGAAACCAGGGAAAAACCCTAAATTCTGTACCAGTTATAGGCCAATCTCCCTTATCAACCAGGATCTCAAGATAGTTACAAAAATTCATGCTAATCGATTAAAGCATATTTTACCCACCATTATACACCCAGATCAGGTGGGATTTGTTAAAGATAGGGAGGCCCCTGACAATATACGCAGAATGATCTCGGTAATGGACTTTCTTCAGGACCGCAGAGTGCCTTCTCTGATCCTATCGTTGGATGTGAAGAAGGCATTCGACAGCGTTGACTGGAGATATATGCTATCATTAATTAATAAGTTGGGATTTGAAGGTGGATTTTTAGAAGCCATTAAAAATCTATACTCCACACCTACAGCCCAGGTCAGAGCCATTGGACACCAATCCAAAACTATACACATTCGCAATGGTACTAGACAAGGGTGCCCATTGTCACCCTTAATTTTTGCAATGTGTATAGAACTGCTAGCAGCATATATACATAACTCACGAGATATATTTGGATTAGAAATAGGAAGGATTTACCATAAAATCCCCTTGTTTGCAGATGATGTGTTGCTAACCATCTCAAAACCATCGCTCTCTCTCCCTTTATTTATATAAAGCACTACACTTGTTCTCAGAGATATCAGGTTATAAAATAAATGTTGAAAAGTGTGAAGCTCTTCCAATAGCCATGCCTAAACATACTATTAAACTTATTGAGGCAAATTTCGACTTTCAATGGGTGTCAGAAGGATTTAAGTATTTGGGGGTTAAATTAACAACTCATTCCTCGAAATTATACACATCTAACTATATCCCCTTATTTAAAACAATACGATCTGATTTAAGGAAAACAGAATTTATGTTTACCTGATAAATTACTTTCTCCAACGGTGTGTCCGGTCCACGGCGTCATCCTTACTTGTGGGATATTCTCCTCCCCAACAGGAAATGGCAAAGAGCCCAGCAAAGCTGGTCACATGATCCCTCCTAGGCTCCGCCTTCCCCAGTCATTCGACCGACGTAAAGGAGGAATATTTGCATAGGAGAAATCATATGATACCGTGGTGACTGTAGTTAAAGAAAATAAATCATCAGACCTGATTAAAAAACCAGGGCGGGCCGTGGACCGGACACACCGTTGGAGAAAGTAATTTATCAGGTAAACATAAATTCTGTTTTCTCCAACATAGGTGTGTCCGGTCCACGGCGTCATCCTTACTTGTGGGAACCAATACCAAAGCTTTAGGACACGGATGATGGGAGGGAGCAAATCAGGTCACCTAGATGGAAGGCACCACGGTTTGCAAAACCTTTCTCCCAAAAATAGCCTCAGAAGAAGCAAAAGTATCAAATTTGTAAAATTTGGTAAAAGTGTGCAGTGAAGACCAAGTCGCTGCCTTACATATCTGATCAACAGAAGCCTCGTTCTTAAAGGCCCATGTGGAAGCCACGGCCCTAGTGGAATGAGCTGTGATTCTTTCAGGAGGCTGCCGTCCGGCAGTCTCATAAGCCAATCTGATGATGCTTTTAAGCCAAAAAGATAGAGAGGTAGAAGTTGCTTTTTGACCTCTCCTTTTACCAGAATAAACAACAAACAAGGAAGATGTTTGTCTGAAATCCTTTGTAGCATCTAAATAGAATTTTAGAGCATGAACTACATCCAAATTGTGCAACAAACGTTCCTTCTTTGAAACTGGATTCGGACACAAAGAAGGCACGACTATCTCCTGGTTAACGTTTTTGTTAGAAACAACTTTCGGAAGAAAACCAGGTTTAGTACGCAAAACCACCTTATCTGCATGGAACACCAGATAAGGAGGAGAACACTGCAGAGCAGATAACTCTGAAACTCTTCTAGCAGAAGAAATTGCAACCAAAAACAAAACTTTCCAAGATAATAACTTGATATCAACGGAATGTAGGGGCTCAAACGGAACCCCCTGAAGAACTAAAAGAACTAAATTGAGACTCCAAGGAGGAGTCAAAGGTTTGTAAACAGGCTTGATTCTAACCAGAGCCTGAACAAAAGCCTGAACATCTGGCACAGCCGCCAGCTTTTTGTGAAGTAAAACAGATAAAGCAGAAATCTGTCCCTTCAAAGAACTTGCAGATAATCCTTTCTCCAAACCTTCTTGAAGAAAGGATAGAATCTTAGGAATTTTTATCTTGTTCCATGGTAATCCTTTAGATTCACACCAACAGATATATTTTTTCCATATTTTATGGTAGATTTTTCTAGTTACAGGCTTTCTGGCCTGAACAAGAGTATCAATGACAGAATCTGAGAACCCTCGCTTTGATAAAATCAAGCGTTTAATCTCCAAGCAGTCAGTTGGAGTGAAACCAGATTCGGATGTTCGAACGGACCTTGAACAAGAAGGTCCTGTCTCAAAGGTAGCTTCCATGGTGGAGCCGATGACATATTCACCAGGTCTGCATACCAAGTCCTGCGTGGCCACGCAGGAGCTATCAAGATCACCGACGCCCTCTCCTGATGGATCCTGGCTACCAGCCTGGGGATGAGAGGAAACGGTGGGAATACATAAGCTAGGTTGAAGGTCCAAGGTGCTACTAGTGCATCTACTAGAGTCGCCTTGGGATCCCTGGATCTGGACCCGTAGCAAGGAACCTTGAAGTTCTGACGAGAGGCCATCAGATCCATGTCTGGAATGCCCCACAATTGAGTTATTTGGGCAAAGATTTCCGGATGGAGTTCCCACTCCCCCGGATGAAATGTCTGACGACTCAGAAAATCCGCTTCCCAATTTTCCACGCCTGGGATGTGGATTGCAGACAAGTGGCAGGAGTGAGTCTCCGCCCATTGAATGATTTTGGTCACTTCTTCCATCGCCAGGGAACTCCTTGTTCCCCCCTGATGGTTGATATACGCAACAGTCGTCATGTTGTCTGATTGAAACCGTATGAATTTGGCCTTTGCTAGCTGAGGCCAAGCCTTGAGAGCATTGAATATCGCTCTCAGTTCCAGAATGTTTATCGGGAGAAGAGATTCTTCCCGAGACCAAAGACCCTGAGCTTTCAGGGGTTCCCAGACCGCGCCCCAGCCTACCAGACTGGCGTCGGTCGTGACAATGACCCACTCTGGTCTGCGGAAGCTCATCCCCTGTGACAGGTTGTCCAGGGTCAGCCACCAACGGAGTGAATCTCTGGTCCTCTGATCTACTTGTATCGTCGGAGACAAGTCTGTATAATCCCCATTCCACTGACTGAGCATGCACAGTTGTAATGGTCTCAGATGAATTCGCGCAAAAGGAACTATGTCCATTGCCGCGACCATCAAACCTATTACTTCCATGCACTGTGCTATGGAAGGAAGAAGAACAGAATGAAGTACTTGACAAGAGCTTAGAAGTTTTGATTTTCTGGCCTCTGTCAGAAAAATCCTCATTTCTAAGGAGTCTATTATTGTTCCCAAGAAGGGAACTCTTGTTGACGGAGATAGAGAACTTTTTTCTACGTTCACTTTCCACCCGTGAGATCTGAGAAAGGCCAGGACAATGTCCGTATGAGCCTTTGCTTGTGGTAGGGACGACGCTTGAATCAGTATGTCGTCCAAGTAAGGTACTACTGCAATGCCCCTTGGTCGTAGCACCGCTAGAAGGGACCCTAGTACCTTTGTGAAAATTCTTGGAGCAGTGGCTAATCCGAATGGAAGTGCCACAAACTGGTAATGCTTGTCCAGAAAGGCGAACCTTAGGAACCGATGATGTTCCTTGTGGATAGGAATATGTAGATACGCATCCTTTAAATCCACCGTGGTCATGAATTGACCTTCCTGGATGGAAGGAAGAATTGTCCGAATGGTTTCCATTTTGAACGATGGAACCTTGAGAAACTTGTTTAGGATCTTGAGATCTAAGATTGGTCTGAATGTTCCCTCTTTTTTGGGAACTATGAACAGATTGGAGTAGAATCCCATCCCTTGTTCTCCTAATGGAACAGGATGAATCACTCCCATTTTTAACAGGTCTTCTACACAATGTAAGAATGCCTGTCTTTTTATGTGGTCTGAAGACAATTGAGACCTGTGGAACCTCCCCCTTGGGGGAAGCTCCTTGAATTCTAGAAGATAACCTTGGGAGACTATTTCTAGCGCCCAAGGATCCAGAACATCTCTTGCCCAAGCCTGAGCGAAGAGAGAAAGTCTGCCCCCCACCAGATCCGGTCCCGGATCGGGGGCCAACATCTCATGCTGTCTTGGTAGCAGTGGCAGGTTTCTTGGCCTGCTTACCTTTGTTCCAGCCTTGCATTGGCCTCCAGGCTGGCTTGGTTTGAGAAGTATTACCCTCTTGCTTAGAGGATGTAGCACTTGGGGCTGGTCCGTTTCTGCGAAAGGGACGAAAATTTGGTTTATTTTTAGCCTTGAAAGACCTATCCTGAGGAAGGGCGTGGCCCTTACCCCCAGTGATATCAGAAATAATCTCTTTCAAGTCAGGGCCAAACAGCGTTTTCCCCTTGAAACGTATGTTAAGCAATTTGTTCTTGGAAGACGCATCCGCTGACCAAGATTTTAGCCAAAGCGCTCTGCGCGCCACAATAGCAAACCCTGAATTTTTCGCCGCTAATCTAGCCAATTGCAAAGTGGCGTCTAAAGTAAAAGAGTTAGCCAATTTGAGAGCATGAATTCTGTCCATAATCTCCTCATAAGAAGAATCTTTATTGAGCGACTTTTCTAGTTCATCGAACCAGAAACACGCTGCTGTAGTGACAGGAACAATGCATGAAATTGGTTGTAGAAGGTAACCTTGCTGAACAAACATCTTTTTAAGCAAACCCTCTAATTTTTTATCCATAGGATCTTTGAAAGCACAACTATCTTCTATAGGGATAGTAGTGCGTTTGTTTAGAGTAGAAACCGCCCCCTCGACCTTGGGGACTGTCTGCCATAAGTCCTTTCTGGGGTCGACCATAGGAAACAATTTCTTAAATATAGGGGGAGGGACAAAAGGTATGCCGGGCCTTTCCCATTCTTTGTTTACAATGTCCGCCACCCGCTTGGGTATAGGAAAAGCTTCGGGGGGCCCCGGGACCTCTAGGAACTTGTCCATCTTACATAATTTCTCTGGAATGACCAAATTCTCACAATCATCCAGAGTAGATAACACCTCCTTAAGCAGAGCGCGGAGATGTTCCAATTTAAATTTGAATGTAATCACATCAGGTTCAGCTTGTTGAGAAATTTTCCCTGAATCTGAAATTTCTCCCTCAGACAAAACCTCCCTGGCCCCCTCAGACTGGTGTAGGGGCATTTCAGAACCATTATCATCAGCGTCCTCATGCTCTTCAGTATTTTCTAAAACAGAGCAGTCGCGCTTTCGCTGATAAGTGGGCATTTTGGCTAAAATGTTTTTGATAGAATTATCCATTACAGCCGTTAATTGTTGCATAGTAAGGAGTATTGGCGCACTAGATGTACTAGGGGCCTCCTGTGTGGGCAAGACTGGCGTAGACGAAGGAGGGGATGATGCAGTACCATGCTTACTCCCCTCACTTGAGGAATCATCTTGGGCATCATTTTCTCTAAATTTTGTGTCACATAAATCACATCTATTTAAATGAGAAGGAACCTTGGCTTCCTCACATACAGAACATAGTCTATCTGATAGTTCAGACATGTTAAACAGGCATAAACTTGATAACAAAGTACAAAAAACGTTTTAAAATAAAACCGTTACTGTCACTTTAAATTTTAAACTGAACACACTTTATTACTGAAAATGTGAAAAAGTATGAAGGAATTGTTCAAAATTCACCAAAATTTCACCACAGTGTCTTAAAGCCTTAAAAGTATTGCACACCAAATTTGAAAGCTTTAACTCTTAAAATAACGGAACCGGAGACGTTTTTATATTTAACCCCTATACAGTCCCTGGTATCTGCTTTGCTGAGACCCAACCAAGCCCAAAGGGGAATACGATACCAAATGACGCCTTCAGTAAGCTTTTTCTATGTATCTGAGCTCCTCACACATGCATCTGCATGCCTTGCTTCCCAAAAACAACTGCGCAATAGAGGCGCGAAAATGAGGCTCTGCCTATGATTAGAGAAGGCCCCCAGTGAAAAAGGTGTCCAATACAGTGCCTGCCGGTTATTTTACATAATTCCCAAGAATAAAATAACTCCTCAAAGCTATGAAGTATTAAAAATGCTTATAAATCAATCGTTTTAGCCCAGAAAAATGTCTACCAGTCAGTCTTTAAAGCCCTTGTGAAGCCCTTTATTCTTATTTAATAAAAATGGCTTACCGGATCCCATAGGGAAAATGACAGCTTCCAGCATTACCAAGTCTTGTTAGAAATGTGTCATACCTCAAGCAGCAAAAGTCTGCTCACTGTTTCCCCCAACTGAAGTTAATTCCTCTCAACAGTCCTGTGTGGAAACAGCCATCGATTTTAGTAACGGTTGCTAAAATCATTTTCCTCTTACAAACAGAAATCTTCATCTCTTTTCTGTTTCAGAGTAAATAGTACATACCAGCACTATTTTAAAATAACAAACTCTTGATTGAAGAATAAAAACTACATTTAAACACCAAAAAACTCTAAGCCATCTCCGTGGAGATGTTGCCTGTACAACGGCAAAGAGAATGACTGGGGAAGGCGGAGCCTAGGAGGGATCATGTGACCAGCTTTGCTGGGCTCTTTGCCATTTCCTGTTGGGGAGGAGAATATCCCACAAGTAAGGATGACGCCGTGGACCGGACACACCTATGTTGGAGAAATAGAAGAATTTTGGGTTCTCTCGGTATGGGAGATTGTCCTCAATAAAAATGACTGTTTAACCTAAACTCCTATATTTGTTCAGGGTCCTCACAATCAAAATGAACTCTCAAGATTTGGATACCCTCCAGGCAGATATACATAGATTTTTGAGAGATAATAAACATGCGAGAATTCTGCATCAAATACTGACTCGACATAGACAACGGAGAGGGGTGGGAGTACCCAACCTACTCGATTATTATACAGCTGCGAGGCAGGCACAGAGTTCTATAATAAGTAGGAGACAGGGAGATGTACTGTGGCCTGCATTGGAAGCGGAAATGGGGGGAAACGAAACACCAGACAATATTATTTGGAGAAAAGACACACAACACAAGAATAAACATTGCCAGAATAGGATTACAACACTTACCATACAGCAATGGTCATAGACACTAAAAACGGGAATGCTCTTCCCTAAAAAGACACTAATAATACTCTTAAAATATATAGTTCATGACAAATTCAAACAACCTATAAAGAAATGGAAGAATAAGAACTATATAGAGTAGCGGATATGATGACTAATGGTAAATTATTAACTTATATAACTCCAGCAACAGTTAGATGCCATTGCAACACATTGGTTTTTATATTTGCAAACTGCCTCAGCTATACGTGAGTATTTGGGGGACAGCTGACACATCTAAATGTAAAACAACGTTAGAAAGCTTATGCACTGCATCCCAAAGATGCATATTTCCATTCAAGCGGCAAAAATTAAATCTAAATCCCCCATAACATTGAAATGGGAAACAGATATTGACAGTGAGTTTGACAAAAAAGACTGGAACGAGAAATCTCATTACTCAAGCAAAGGACTTCTCAGCGCTGATTTAAGGAAAAACGTCTTTTAGATGGTATTTGACTCCCATCAAAAACAGCACACCTAGTGAAAGGTAGCTCTAGAAATTGCTATAGGGGATGCAACACTAGGATCTTATATCCACATGTGGTGGGAATGCCCGAGAGTTCAAACAATATGGCAAGACCTTTTGAAACTCTTAAGTAAAACATTAGATGAACGGATCTCACTCACCCCGACACAGGCATTGCTACACAAACAAATTCCCAGATTTAACTCACATATAAACACTTTCATTAGAATTCTGTGCATGGCTACTAGAATAACCATAGCCAAATACTGGAAGACAGGGGTACCAAATTGGACAGAAGTTCTAGTTAGAATCAAGTCTATATATACAATGTATGAATCAGCAGCGTTTATACAGGATACTGTAGACACATTCCACAAAATATGTTCTTACTGGATACTCCAGAATAGCACAAATCGAGACTAAAGCAGAGACTAAGGAGAGACAGGACGGACTTGAAGGGTGAGAAAGATAAATGATTTTCTAGATGAGGGAGCTATCTACCACCAGAACTTATCCCTGTGGACTGAACTTTGGGAAAACATAAAAAAAAAAAAGTGTTGGATGAGTAAGCATTTATTAGCTACTATAGCAATAAAGTACAGTAATGGAAAATATTTAAAAGTTTTATTGTTTAAGTTGAATTATTCTTTTTTTTCTTTATTATTTAAAACTTATCTTTATGCATTTATTCCCCCCTATTAATACTGTTGCTTCTCTAAAGCTATGAGCCTTATGTTTAGTTAAGGGGAGGTGAAAACAAAATATCAATGACACTTTATCATACTATATAAGAAACATGGAAATAGGAGAAAAACCTGACATACAGTAGGAGGGTAACTCTTGGACTATCGTGTAAGATATCAAACCATTGGATGCCAAGGGACATATGGGAGACTGATTACTATAAGAAAATGTTTATGGACTCAAGGGGGACCTGTTACTAAACTAGTTACCCTGAATGTGTTATAAACTCATGAATAACAACTGTATTAAAGACCATGCTATAACATATTAACCTATGTTAGACTTCCATTATATCTAATGTAATGATCTGCTGTTATTATATGTGATGCAGTGCTGTTAATAAAAACTATTTCAACTAAAATATTTTGTATTCAATTAGAAATTGTTCTGCCCTAATATAATATATAGTAATGCTATGAATTAGTTATTTAAAAGAACTTACAATTTGTTGCTTGAATGCAGAAAATATTTGGATTAGTCAATTCAACAGTTTGGACAACTCTTTCCGGCGTCTTTGAAGAATTGATTGAATAAAAAACAGCTTCTTGTGTGCACAGTTGACCGTCTCCTCTGTAAAATAATAATTTATGTTAACATATTTGATGTCTAACAGTAGCCATTTATTAAAGTATATTTAAATATAAATGGAAATAGAAATAAAGGAGAGATAAGAAATGCATGGTATAAATAAATAGTAGCAGTATATTTTTCACACTGTGCTACAAGGTCACATCAAATCATGGACTAATGTCATCCAGCATAAGTTTTTACCCTGCACAAATGCTAGATTTACTTTTTCCCCAGCAAACACTGAATTCATACATTTATTAGACCCTTTTTGACAACTTTTTGCTACTGCTAAAAAGACACCACTAAAAACTGTACAAAGTTGAATGTCAACAAAAGAAATCTCAAACAAACTGCAGTATAACATGTATTTTTATTAAGAACTACAGGTAATAAAAGAAGCAACAACAACAAAAAAAAAAAAAAAAAAAAAAAAGGAACTCAACATAAATCCTTATTGCATGACCCCACCATTCCATCTTAGTTAAAGAGCAGCAATGAATGGTCAAGAAGCTTGGCGAATCCTGAGCCAAGTTAAGTACATTTTGATAAAAAATAAATCACTAAATGCCCCCACCAAAGCTCTACCACTCTTCTACATGTATATTTTTTACAACTAGGCAGTAATTTTACCCCTTTGCTGCCAGTAATAATTGTACTTATTTGGTTCCCAGTAACACATGTAAACAGAAGAGATGTGACCCCCTTGACTGTCCCTCATTTTTTCTGCTCCATATTTGTAATGCATTGAAGCATAAGAGGCATTATACTTATGGGATATAGAAAAAAATGGACATTTAAGTGTCCTGTATTTTTGTGAAGATTTTACTGTACAAACTGCAAAAATACTGGACTGTCTGGTTGAATACTGGACACCTGGCAACCCTACTTGGGTACTATGTACTTTCATTTTAACTAGTTTCAACTATTTTTCAACTGAAAACGTAAAAAGACATGAGTCATTGAAAAAGTTATGTACTAACGAAACGTGTCTGACTCTTCTCTATGAATCATAATACACCCTGCTGTTTCAACGTCATCCATGATTTGAGTGCAAGAAACTGTTGCTTGAATTGTTTGTGAGACTTAGGTGAAGACTCTTCTACCTGGGAACCTATTTTATGGATAGTGGTTCCAGAGGATTTGTTATTGTGGAACACATACAGCATGAAGCATGCTAAACCCAGAAGATTCTAGGAAGATATAACACTTGAGCTCCTACATTGCTGAGTTGGAACTATGTGGATGGCTTTGTCTTTGACAAGTATCATGCTTTCTACAGGATTTACAGAAATAGAAGATCTGACAAAAAAGATCTACTGGCAATGGCAGGGCCTTCCTCAAACCAGCCAGGTAGCCATTTATACTGTAGATTGTAAGTTCCCACGGGAATAGAACCCTTAATTCCTCCTGTATGTGTTTGTAAATGTTGTCCTGTCTCTTACAAGTTATATATCATTGTTTTATTTAAATGAATTGTATCCATGGACAGCGCTGCGGAATATGCTGGTGCTTCATAAATAAAGAATAATAATAATAATAATAATTTATGATAAAATCCAAAACATATGAAATTAATTTTCCTAATTTTCTAGAAACAGGAAATACAAATCAGTGTCTCTACCCCACAAAGCAGAAAAAAGGGGGGTTCCAATATATTAAAACATAACTTTTATTATAGATAAATTAAATTACAACAGTGGTTTAAAAACTTTTCAAAATAACTGGCGAATCCACTTAAAAAACATAATTTATGGGGGGGCGGAGCCAAGCCACGCTGGTAGATGGCTGTGTTGTAGGAGAGCTCCTAAACCCTCAAGCCGTACATAGCATATTTTAAACATATAAACGCTCCTTTTTTCAATTATTTGAACTCCAGTGGGAGTACCGAAGTAACCCTCAACTACTGACACCCCTTGAAGGCATAAACGCAGACTGCCTCCAGCATATAGTAGCCGCGGCACCCGCGCCATTAATGCTCACGCCGAGACAGAAAACCGGAGACAGCAGATGATCATCGCGGCTCACTTACTTCAGCCCCGAATCACATGAGAGGACAATCACAGCACATAAGCAGCTGGGCTCTGAAAAGTGGACACCATCCGACAATAAACAGGGTAAGCCAGCCGCACATACAGCATATTGTCACACTGCAGTAAGGCCCAAGTGCGCAACACACCATCCTGCATACCACGAGGGCAGCTCCGTTAAGTATAACAGATCACGGTGGGGACCTTCAGGCTTAAATTTTCACAAGACAAGTTGCGACTGATTCAGGAATAATTTTGAAAAGGGGTGAGAGATTGGGGCTGAAGAGAGTTGACTGGCCTTTATTAGAATCCTCAGTTGAACACGAGGGGAAACATTTCCACGGACATAGTTGATCCCCCTAATTCCACCTTGCAAATCAAATCTGTCACAGGAAATCAAGGGATCTGGTCCTTAATAAATTGTAGGGGGCTGCAACAACCAAATTTAGCAACCACAGATGTCCTTTCACAAGCAGCATTTAAAATCCTTTCTACCATAAAAGCTGCATTTGAGTCATCATAAAGAACAAAATACACAGAACCCCCCTGACAAATTTTACTTAATTAAGTACGTGAAGATAATCTTGAAAAAGCTCACCTTTAGTGTCAAGCACTAATTTCCACATTAATTACACCAAGAGAGGAATGCACTTAATACAAGGCTAATTCTAACAATCCAATACCCATTTAACAATAAGAGACATTGAGGGATGCCTTGCAAAAAGCAGCAAAAAGCTGAAAAAAATACTCCAGTTGGTGCTTTAAATAGATTTCTAAAACAAGTCGACACTTCTACCACATCTCCACCTGATAGCATTATAGAGGCAGTCTCACAGGCTAACATCATGCAACAACAAAGCACGGACATTCAAATGCAAAACACAATCACTAAAGATGACCTCAGAAATTTGTCCTCCAAGGAGGATATTAAAGAAGCGGTTCAAGAAATGCGAAATCTTTTTTAATGAGTTAAGGAAAGATATCTCAGCATTGGATAACAGAGTCTCTCAGGTAGAAGCTAAACAACATGAGCATACAGCTTCAGTAACATTGATGAATACTGACATCCAAAGTAACTCAGAGGCAATACAACAATTAGCTGATAAAATTGAAGACCTAGACAACAGAGGTCGACGTAATAACTTACGTATCAGAGGAATCTCAGAGACTATTCACCCCCCTGCAATAAATGGATGCCTTCAAAGTCTATTCCGATCCCTGAAGGACACCCCATCTTCACCTGACATAATTCTGGAGCGTGCACATCGTGCACTACGGGCAAAACCACCACCTAAGGCCCCCCCCAGAGACATTATTGTTCGTTTTCTAAATTACAGAGATAAAGAAGACATTCTTAGATGTGCACGTCTTAAACACCCAGTCCATCATGCCGGGGAGGAATTGCAAATTTTCTCGGATATCTCGCCAACAACCCTCCAGAAAAGGAGGGAATTGGGCCACATCACAGCCAAACTTCGAGCACATAAAATACCATACCGGTGGGGCTTCCCAGTTTCCTTAGTGGCATCATATCAGAATAAATCCTTCATATTTCATCCTGGATCAGATGAGCAAGCCTTCCTCTCCGGACTTTCCATCGATGTGGATCTGCCGCAACGGGGTACACCCCCAGAATAAATCTCTCCATCTTCATGTCAAGTCGGTGGTAGGTAGGAGTTGGCCCTGCCGGCCGACTACCTCCATCATTCCTCTTTTCAGGTTTGACTTTTTGCACAGAGCGTCTAGAGCTGTATCCTTTTTATATTAGTTGGTGCTAAGTCCGAGCTGATGTGACTGTTACTTGTTAAATGTGATGTACATTCCTAGTGCTCCAGGGACAATGAGAGGGTGGGCATGAATGCAGGTCTAATTGTCCTGGACAATTTGATAAGACTTTAGGCTCATGATGGGTAAAACATAAGGGCATTTGCTCTCTTAAACATCTGTAACCAATATGAGGTCATGCACTGAAAAGTTATACTGTTTGTATTCACGTATTAGGGTTTAAACAGTTAATATAAATATTTTTTTACCTTTTTCTTTTATTTTTCATATTTTTTACACTAACTGACGTATTCTCCACCCTTTTATAGGATGTATGATGTCAAAAGGCAATTTAAACCTCTATAATATATTGACAGGTTATATGTATTTACAAACGCCTTAACATCATGTAGGGCCTGATAATGTGAGTGTCCCTGGGTCCAGGGTTGGGGTTAGTATTTCACCTATGCAGTCAGAAACTACTTTATTTCATGCATATCTCCCCCCACATCCTTTTTCCAGAACCCTCTTCTCCTTCCCGCCTTCTCCCCCTCACCTTACTATCCCCATACTTCTTCTCCCTTTTCTCACTAATTCCTTACATTTAGCCCCCCCTCTTCCTTTCCCATTCATAACTTTACTTGCCTTTTCCTTCCTTTCTTTTCCCCTTTTCTCTCACCTGTATTATTGACTCAATACTTTATATTACACAATTACAAATCCTGGACACTACGAGACAGCAATTATAAAATACTCCCCTTGTTAGTGTATATCAATGTTATTTGGAGTTTAAAGTTTATCATTCCTTTTATGTACTGGCTTGAGGGTTATTACCCTGTGCGAAAAACTTTCAGTTTCAATCTGTTGTATTACTTAAGTAATTGTATAATCTAGATACGAAAGTTTATTTTCTTGTTACCTTATACATTACCTGATCCGAAAGTATACATCGGGTCTAAAAACCTTTTTCTCAATTTCTTATTCCTCCCTTTCTATTATCTGATTTCTCTCGCTCTTTCTACTTTGTCTCCTATTTTTTTTTTTTTTTCTCTTCTCTCCCAGGATGAATCAGAGGCAGAGCAAGTTTGGCTCGCATGGCCTAACATTAACTACAATCAACGCCAAAGGTTTAAACAACCCAGGTAAAAGGTCTATAGCCTTCAGGTCACTGAAAAGTCTGTATAGTCATGTGTTGTTCCTTCAGGAGACGCATTTCCGTAAAGGAAAAGAACCGAAGTGGTTTAACTCACAATATCCCACTGCCATATTTGCCTCAGGACAATTTAAAAAAGGTGGTGTAGGTATCCTAATTCACCATTCGGTGCCTTTGAAAATTTCACAGATAGAAAGAGATCCAGAAGGGAGATATTTGATTGTAACGGGTGCATTATACGAGCATCCAATAACATTGGCCACCTTATACAGCCCAAACACTGACCAACATGTTTTTATGTCTAAAATGTCAAAACTCCTGTTAGATCACGCGAGGGGCACAGTTTTCCTGTCTGGTGATTTTAACATAACTATGGACACCACATTAGACACTTCCAATGGCATAGCTAGCACTCCTACCAAAGTACTGAAATCTGTCAGAAACACAATTTTAAACCTCCAACTTCATGATATATGGCGCACACTGCACCCAACACGCAAAGACTACACATATTATTCTCCACCACATAATAAATACTCCCGCATAGATTATTTCTACACAGACTCCAACGGACTAGACATGATTACTGACTGTTCCATTGGACACATTACATGGTCGGACCATGCCCCGGTTACGTGCCGGGTCCAGTGGCCAGATCTCCCTCCCACAACCTATATATGGCGTCTGGACGATTACCTATTGAATGACCCCATTATTAAACTTGATATTCAAAAATCTCTGGAAGATTACTTATCACATAATAATCCTAAGCAAACCTCACTTATAACTGTTTGGGAAGCTCACAAATGTGTCATAAGAGGAGACTTCCTGAAACATAAAGCGCGTCTTACTAAGATGCATAGAGTAAAACAGGCAGAATTACTTCATTCCATATCACAATTAGAGGAGAAACACAAAAAAGACTTATCTGATATTGAAACTAAAGAGGCCTTGGATAATGCTAGAAAAGACTTAAAAACGCTTTTATCTGATACTTACCACCGCAAAATTATGCACACGAAACAGCAATACTATGAAGGAGGAAATAAGCCTGGAAAGCTGTTAGCTAGGGCAGTACGTAGAAAACAACTAAAAACACACATACATTTGATACAAAATTCAGATGGCTCTGTAATTAAAGGCAATAAACAAATAGCTAACTCCTTCCACTCTTTCTATCAGTCATTATACAATATAGGACAGTCTGCTGAATCCATAGAACCTCAGGGAAACAAACTAGACAGAACGCTCTTGATAGATCAATATCTGGCGAAGCTGGCGTTGCCGCAGCTAGATGCTGAACAGAGAAACTACTTAGACTCACAAATCACTGCTGAAGAACTCTTACAAGCTATCAAAGATTTCCCCAATGGAAAAAGCCCAGGCCCAGACGGGCTCTCCATAAAATATTATAAGTCATATATTGATACACTAGGGCCATTGATGCTTCAACTTTTTAACAACTTGACCAAACAACCAGAACTTTCTAGCACTATGTTAGAGGCACATATTACCGTGTTGCCTAAGCCGGGCAAGCCCCCTAATAATCCAGCTAATTTTAGACCTATCTCCCTATTAAACCTAGACATCAAAATTCTCTCAAAAATTTTAGCAAATCGTCTTAATAAATTTCTCACAAATCTTGTCTCCCCCGAACAGGTAGGGTTTGTGCCTGGGAGGGAGGCACGTGATAATACCATGAAGGTGATCCAGATAATAAATTTCGCACAGATTGAAGGGGTACCTATGGCATTATTTTCGACTGACGCAGAGAAGGCCTTCGACCGGGTCGATTGGCTCTTCCTGCGTCAGGTCATGAAGGCCATGAATTTTGGAGAGCCTTTCCTAGATATGGTCTTTGCTCTTTACTCAGCTCCCAATGCTCGGATTAGACTAAACGGAACACTATCAGATACCTTCACTATAACTAACGGGACCCGTCAGGGATGCCCGTTATCCCCCTTACTTTTTGCACTATCAATTGAAGCATTAGCACAAAAAATACGCCTTAACCCTACCATCAAAGGAATCCGCATTGGTGACACGGAGCATAAACAGGCACTATATGCCGACGATGTTCTGTACACTCTTACTGATATAGAAACATCAATCCCAGAGTTACTTTCTGAACTAACGGCATATGGTAATCTTTCTAATTTCCATTTAAACCTTTCTAAATCAGAACTTCTCAACATCAACTCTCCCCCTGAACATACCCAGTTCCTAGCACAACATCATAAAGTCCCCTTAGCAGCCACAAAGCTGAAATACTTAGGCATTTACCTATCAGCAAACACGGCAGATCTATATAAAAATAATTACTTAACTATTAAGAAAGAGATATCTGATGACCTATCCTCATGGAAGAACAAATCATTATCCTGGTTAGGAAAGATAGGCTTAATCAAAATGAATATTTTACCACGCATACTTTATATCATGCAAACGACCCCTATTCACCTACCAGCGGATTTCCTACCCAAACTTCAAAAAACCTTAGAGCAGTTCATATGGTCAGGAGTAAAACCCAGAGTCCCAAAAAAGACACTTTACCTTCCCAGAGATAGAGGGGGACTGGGATTCCCAGATCTGGCATTATATAGGAGGGCCATATTATTGCAGAGGCTTACAGAGTGGGCACACAATTCTTCACAGAAGTTATGGATCAGGATTGACGGGCAGATTCTACATTCTAATAATGTTGCTTCTCTGGCGTGGACCCCTGCGCCTAAACGCCCAAAAATATTGCAAAATTACCATTTACTAACAGAAACCTTTACGGAATGGGACAGGTTAATTTCCACAAGTACACACATATCTAAACGCACCTCACCACTTATCCCAATTTTAGAGAATCCTGACTTACCCTATTATGACTTGAGTAGAAACAGAGATAAACCTTACAACCTGAGAGTAGGCGCTTTACATTTCGCTTTGACCAATGGGAGACTCAAACTACAACATGAAATGAGGGAACACTCAGACTATATTTTCTCATCTTGGTTAAGATATCACCAGCTTTCCCACTATTTAGCACACCACGAAAATAAACATGATCTCCTTAGAGAGCTTACACCGTTTGAGACCTTATGTACTGACTCCACCCCGCCAAAAAGACTAATTTCAAAAATATATAAAATGCTTCTCGTTCCACCTGACATAAGATTACCAACATACACTGTTGCATGGAACAGAGACATTAATAATGAGGTGGGGGAGGAGGAATGGCTCAAGTCATTTAGACTGATTAAACACTCCTCAGTTTCAGCAGTAGTTCAGGAAATACAACTTAAATTACACACTAGATGGTATTATACTCCATCTAGATTGCATCGATTTTTTCCGACGGCCTCAGCGGCTTGTTGGAGAGGTTGTGGCGAGATGGGAACACTCTCACACATTTGGTGGTCCTGCCCTAGGCTGACAAACTTCTGGTCAACTGTCTTAGAAGAGATGTCTAATATATTAAATGTACATATTCCAAATTCCCTCGAAACCATTTTGTTTCTACATTTACCTGACAATATTAACAGGCAGGGACGGGCCCTTCTTTTGATTATGCTTACTGGTGCGAAGAGACTGATTCCCAGACTTTGGAAATCTGAGGAGGTGCCCACTCTTGTAGAGTGGAAATCCGCTGTGAATGATTTACTATCACTTGAAAGGTTGCACTATCTTCAAAGCAACCAAATAGATGTATACGAATCTCTGCTCACTACCTGGAAACCCCCCCAAACTGGTTAAACCAATTGGTGACCTTCTGAGTGTGCATATAATTTTACCACTAAAAATTTAATCGAATTCATTATGGGAGACCCCCACCCCCTTTTTTTTTTTTTTTCTCTCCTCTTCTTCTTCTTTCTCTTTTCCTTCACTTTCTCTACTTCATTGGGCCTGGTGTATATGGGCTGCTTCTTTTAGAGCTTTTTGTTCATAAAGGTACTAATTTATTTATATATTAAATAATATTGTTAAAAAAAAAAAAAGTCAAGCTTTAATTACCAACGTAAATGGACAACTTATCCTATAACTAAATTTCTAGCATGTACTTTGTAACGGGGGGATCCACACTAGTAAGTTTTGTGGGAACCCCTCGAATTTCCATCTTGCTGTAGAATTTATCCTAACCTAGTTGTACGATATATCATAATTTAAATTGGGTACAAATACCTCAAAGAGTATGTTTATGTTTTTACATCTTATCCATGTATTGTATTTGTATAATCTTAAATAAAGCTTGTTTGAAAAAAAAAAAAAAAAAAAAAACATAATTTATGTAAGAACTTACCTGATAAATTCATTTCTTTCATATTAGCAAGAGTCCATGAGCTAGTGACGTATGGGATATACATTCCTACCAGGAGGGGCAAAGTTTCCCAAACCTCAAAATGCCTATAAATACACCCCTCACCACACCCACAATTCAGTTTAACGAATAGCCAAGAAGTGGGGTGATAAAAAAGTGCGAAAGCATATAAAATAAGGAATTGGAATAATTGTGCTTTATACAAAAATCATAACCACCCCAAAAAAAGGGCGGGCCTCATGGACTCTTGCTAATATGAAAGAAATGAATTTATCAGGTAAGTTCTTACATAAATTATGTTTTCTTTCATGTAATTAGCAAGAGTCCATGAGCTAGTGACGTATGGGATAATGATTACCCAAGATGTGGATCTTTCCACGCAAGAGTCACTAGAGAGGGAGGGATAAAATAAAGACAGCCAATTCCTGCTGAAAATAATCCACACCCAAAATAAAGTTTAATGAAAAACATAAGCAGAAGATTCAAACTGAAACTGCTGCCTGAAGTACTTTTCTACAAAAAACTGCTTCAGAAGAAGAAAATACATCAAAATGGTAGAATTTAGTAAAAGTATGCAAAGAGGACCAAGTTGCTGCTTTGCAAATCTGATCAATCGAAGCTTCATTCCTAAACGCCCAGGAAGTAGAAACTGACCTAGTAGAATGAGCTGTAATTCTTTGAGGCGGAGATTTACCCGACTCAACATAGGCAAGATGAATTAAAGATTTCAACCAAGATGCCAAAGAAATGGCAGAAGCTTTCTGGCCTTTTCTAGAACCAGAAAAGATAACAAATAAACTAGAAGTCTTTCGGAAAGACTTAGTAGCTTCAACATAATATTTCAAAGCTCTAACAACATCCAAAGAATGCAATGATTTCTCCTTAGAATTCTTAGGATTAGGACATAATGAAGGAACCACAATTTCCCTACTAATGTTGTTAGAATTCACAACTTTAGGTAAAAATTCAAAAGAAGTTTGCAACACTGCCTTATCCTGATGAAAAATCAGAAAAAGGAGACTCACAAGAAAGAGCAGATAATTCAGAAACTCTTCTGGCAGAAGAGATTGCCAAAAGGAACAAAACTTTCAAAGAAAGTAATTTAATGTCCAATGAATGCATAGGTTCAAACGGAGGAGCTTGAAGAGCCCCCAGAACCAAATTCAAACTCCAAGGAGGAGAAATTGACTTAATGACAGGTTTTATACGAACCAAAGCTTGTACAAAACAAAGAATATCAGGAAGATTAGCAATCTTTCTGTGAAAAAGAACAGAAAGAGCAGAGATTTGTCCTTTCAAAGAACTTGCGGATAAACCTTTATCTAAACCATCCTGAAGAAACTGTAAAATTCTCGGAATTCTAAAAGAATGCCAAGAAAAATGATGAGAGACACACCAAGAAATATAAGTCTTCCAGACTCTATAATATATCTCTCTGGATACAGATTTACGAGCCTGTAACATAGTATTAATCACAGAGTCAGAGAAACCTCTTTGACCAAGAATCAAGCGTTCAATCTCCATACCTTTAAATTTAAGGATTTGAGATCCTGATGGAAAAAAGGACCTTGCGACAGAAGGTCTGGTCGTAGCGGAAGAGTCCACGGATGGCAAGAGGCCATCCGGACAAGATCCGCATACCAAAACCTGTGAGGCCATGCCGGAGCTACCAGCAGAACAAACGAGCATTCCTTCAGAATCTTGGAGATTACTCTTGGAAGAAGAACTAGAGGCGGAAAGATATAAGCAGGATGATACTTCCAAGGAAGTGATAATGCATCCACTGCTTCCGCCTGAGGATCCCGGGATCTGGACAGATACCTGGGAAGTTTCTTGTTTAGATGAGACGCCATCAGATCTATTTCTGGAAGCTCCCACATTTGAACAATCTGAAGAAATACCTCTGGGTGAAAAGACCATTCGCCCGGATGCAACGTTTGGCGACTGAGATAATCCGCTTCCCAATTGTCTATACCTGGGATATGAACCGCAGAGATTAGACAGGAGCTGGATTCCGCCCAAACCAGAATTCGAGATACTTCTTTCATAGCCAGAGGACTGTGAGTCCCTCCTTGATGATTGATGTATGCCACAGTAGTGACATTGTCTGTCTGAAAACAAATGAACGATTCTCTCTTCAGAAGAGGCCAAGACTGAAGAGCTCTGAAAATTGCACGGAGTTCCAAAATATTGATCGGTAATCTCACCTCCTGAGATTCCCAAACTCCTTGTGCCATCAGAGATCCCCACACAGCTCCCCAACCTGTGAGACTTGCATCTGTTGAAATTACAGTCCAGGTCGGAAGCACAAAAGAAGCCCCCTGAATTAAATGATGGTGATCTGTCCACCACGTTAGAGAGTGTCGTACAATCGGTTTTAAAGATATTAATTGAGATATCTTTGTGTAATCCTTGCACCATTGATTCAGCATACAGAGCTGAAGAGGTCGCATGTGAAAACGAGCAAAGGGGATCGCGTCCGATGCAGCAGTCATAAGACCTAGAATTTCCATGCATAAGGCTACCGAAGGGAATGATTGTGACTGAAGGTTTCGACAAGCTGAAATCAATTTTAGACGTCTCTTGTCTGTTAAAGACAGAGTCATGGACACTGAATCTATCTGGAAACCCAGAAAGGTTACCCTTGTCTCCTTGTCTGAGGAATCAATGAACTTTTTGGTGAATTGATCCTCCAACCATGAACTTGAAGAAACAACACAAGTCGATTCGTATGAGATTCTGCTAAATGTAAAGACTGAGCAAGTACCAAGATATCGTCCAAATAAGGAAATACCACAATACCCTGTTCTCTGATTACAGACAGAAGGGCACCGAGAACCTTTGTAAAAATTCTTGGAGCTGTAGCTAGGCCAAACGGCAGAGCCACAAACTGGTAATGCTTGTCCAGAAAAGAGAATCTCAGGAACTGATAATGATCTGGATGAATCGGAATATGCAGATATGCATCCTGTAAATCTATTGTGGACATAAAATGCCCTTGCTGAACAAAAGGCACAATACCCTGTTCTCTGATTACAGACAGAAGGGCACCGAGAACCTTTGTAAAAATTCTTGGAGCTGTAGCTAGGCCAAACGGCAGAGCCACAAACTGGTAATGCTTGTCCAGAAAAGAGAATCTCAGGAACTGATAATGATCTGGATGAATCGGAATATGCAGATATGCATCCTGTAAATCTATTGTGGACATAAAATGCCCTTGCTGAACAAAAGGCAAGATAGTCCTTACAGTTACCATCTTGAACGTTGGTATCCTTACATAACGATTCAATATTTTTAGATCCAGAACTGGTCTGAAGGAATTCTCCTTCTTTGGTACAATGAAGAGATTTGAATAAAACCCCATCCCCTGTTCCAGAACTGGAACTGGCATAATTACTCCAGCCAACTCTAGATCTGAAACACAATTCAGAAATGCTTGAGCTTTCACTGGATTTACTGGGACACGGGAAAGAAAAAATCTCTTTGCAGGAGGTCTCATCTTGAAACCAATTCTGTACCCTTCTGAAACAATGTTCTGAATCCAAAGATTGTGAACAGAATTGATCCAAATTTCTTTGAAAAAACGTAACCTGCCCCCTACCCGCTGAGCTGGAATGAGGGCCGCACCTTCATGTGGACTTAGAAGCAGGCTTTGCCTTTCTAGAAGGCTTGGATTTATTCCAGACTGGAGATGGTTTCCAAACTGAAACTGCTCCTGAGGATGAAGGATCAGGCTTTTGTTCTTTGTTGAAACGAAAGGAACGAAAACGATTATTAGCCCTGTTTTTACCCTTAGATTTTTTATCCTGTGGTAAAAAAGTTCCTTTCCCACCAGTAACAGTTGAGATAATGGAATCCAACTGAGAACCAAATAATTTGTTACCCTGGAAAGAAATGGAAAGTAGAGTTGATTTAGAAGCCATATCAGCATTCCAAGTTTTAAGCCATAAAGCTCTTCTAGCTAAAATAGCTAGAGACATAAACCTGACATCAACTCTGATAATATCAAAAATGGCATCACAGATAAAATTATTAGCATGCTGAAGAAGAATAATAATATTATGAGAATCATGATCTGTTACTTGTGTTGCTAAAGTCTCCAACCAAAAAGTTGAAGCTGCAGCAACATCAGCCAAAGATATAGCAGGTCTAAGAAGATTACCTGAACACAGATAAGCTTTTCTTAGAAAGGATTCAATTTTCCTATCTAAAGGATCTTTAAACGAAGTACCATCTGACGTAGGAATAGTAGTACGTTTAGCAAGGGTAGAAATAGCCCCATCGACTTTAGGGATTTTGTCCCAAAATTCTAATCTGTCAGACGGCACAGGATATAATTGCTTAAAACGTTTAGAAGGAGTAAATGAAATACCCAATTTATCCCATTCTCTGGAAATTACTTCAGAAATAGCATTAGGAAGAGGAAAAACTTCTGGAATAACCACAGGAGATTTAAATACCTTATCTAAACGTTTAGAATTAGTATCAAGAGGACCAGAATCCTCTATTTCTAAAGCAATTAGTACTTCTTTAAGTAAAGAACGAATAAATTCCATTTTAAATAAATATGAAGATTTATCAGCATCAATCTCTGAGACAGAATCCTCTGAACCAGAAGAGTCATCAGAATCAGAATGATGATGTTCATTTAAAAATTCATCTGTAGAGAGAGAAGTTTTAAAAGATTTTTTATGTTTACTAGAAGGAGAAATAACAGACATAGCCTTCTTGATGGATTCAGAAACAAAATCTCTTATGTTATCAGGAACATTCTGCACCTTAGATGTTGAGGGAACTGCAACAGGCAATGGTACATTACTAAAGGAAATATTATCTGCTTTAACAAGTTTGTCATGACAATTAATACAAACAACAGCCGGAGGAATAGCTACCAAAAGTTTACAGCAGATACACTTAGCTTTGGTAGTTCCAGCACTAGACAGCGATTTTCCTGAAGTATCTTCTGACTCAGATGCAACGTGAGACATCTTGCAATATGTAAGAAAAAAAACAACATAAAGCAAAATTGATCAAATTCCTTAAATGACAGTTTCAGGAATGGGAAAAAATGCCAATAAACAAGCTTCTAGTAACCAGAAGCAAAGAAAAAATGAGACTGAAATAATGTGGAGACAAAAGCGACGCCCATATTTTTTGGCGCCAAATAATACGCCCACATTGTTTGGCGCCTAAATGCTTTTTGGCGCCAAAAATGACGCCACATCCGGAACGCCGACATTTTTGGCGCAAAAGGACGTCAAAAAATGACGCAACTTCCGGCGACACGTATGACGCCGGAAACAGAAAAGATTTTTTGCGCCAAAAAAGTCTGCGCCAAGAATGACGCAATAAAATGAAGCATTTTCAGCCCCCGCGAGCCTAACAGCCCACAGGGAAAAAAAGTCAAATTTTTAAGGTAAGAAAAAATGATTGATTCAAATGCATTATCCCAAATATGAAACTGACTGTCTGAAAATAAGGAATGTTGAACATTCTGAGTCAAGGCAAATAAATGTTTGAATACATATATTTAGAACTTTATAAATAAAGTGCCCAAACATAGCTTAGAGTGTCACAGAAAATAAGATTTACTTACCCCAGGACACTCATCTACATGTTTGCAGAAAGCCAAACCAGTACTGAAACGAAAATCAGCAGAGGTAATGGTATATAAATAAGAGTATATCGTCGATCTGAAAAGGGAGGTAAGAGATGAATCTCTACGACCGATAACAGAGAACCTATGACATAGACCCCGTAGAAGGAGATCACTGCATTCAAATAGGCAATACTCTCCTCACATCCCTCTGACATTCACTGCACGCTGAGAGGAAAACCGGGCTCCAACTTGCTGCGGAGCGCATATCAACGTAGAATCTAGCACAAACTTACTTCACCACCTCCATAGGAGGCAAAGTTTGTAAAACTGAATTGTGGGTGTGGTGAGGGGTGTATTTATAGGCATTTTGAGGTTTGGGAAACTTTGCCCCTCCTGGTAGGAATGTATATCCCATACGTCACTAGCTCATGGACTCTTGCTAATTACATGAAAGAAACACCACACAATTATCATATTCAATATACTATCCTAATTTGTGTGTCAGAGAAAAAGCACAAAATGGGTAATTATCCCCATTACAGTGTGCAACACTAATAAAAAGATACCTTACTATTGGTAATCTGTGGCTATTAACCCTCCACATGGGAGCAATAAGGGAATCGTGACCTGCCAAGTTCTCAGGTTGCTCCACTGTAATTATTTTAAAATGATGGATATTCCCGAGCTAATCCCAAGGAAGCTTATGCACTGTAAACAAACACAAAACATCATATAGTTACCAAAGTGGCAAAAATATGGAGAAAACTAGGCAAGAAACGCTTTTGCTTGATTTGGAAATCTCCTATTCTGTGAGCAAATCGTCTCTGGATACTACAGGATATTTTCAAAAGTGAGATAAAAAAACACTGTGAAAAGCATCAACAATATGACCTATCATGGCCTATGTTTCCCTCCTTCTCACTTGGAAATTCTGGAAATACCCGTTATACAAAGTGACTTTTAGAAATATTAGCTGGCACCATGAATTTACAAAAATTACCAATGGCACTACCTGTATGTAATAGACCTGTCTATATCTTTAATTACGCCAACAAAATACGGCTAGATGTGGGTGCTCAGTGTATGAATTAGAATACTTAAATATGCAAGAAGAGAGCATACACATTGAAAGCACTACCAGGTCAAATTGCAAACTTGTTGCAAGTAATAATCACTAAGTTAATAATCCAAGAATGGCGTGCGGAAATAGGAAGATTAACTAAATATAAAATATAACTGTTATTGGGTTAAAAAAATTAAAATAGGAAAAAAACAATTAAAATAACACTTAAGTACCAACTGTAGTTTGTAAATAGTTTACGTAGCCAATTGTTAGTTTAAACTAACACATCCAATCTTTACCAAAGTGCAAAGATCACGTACTAATCAGTAAAGTACATCAGAGTTAAATATCTTGATAGAGTAGATTCACTTAGCACTACTGGTAGATTTGTGAGTGAGAGAGTAGAATGGATCCACTATCCATTCTACTCTCTCACTCACAAATCTACCAGGGAATTCCATAATAATACCAAAAGGCAAGCGCAAAACGGGAGTGCGCTTGTATTAACTTAGTGATTATTACTTGCAACAAGTTTGCAATTTGACCTGGGAGTGCTTTCAATGTGTATGCTCTCTTCTTGCATATTTAAATTAGCTGGCACCATGCCTTCAGCATTAAAGTGAATGTCAACTTTCATGATAAAGTGCCCGGTTTTAAAAAAAAAAAATTAAAAACAGGGGCACTCATTCATGAAAGTTTACATTGCACCCAATTTTACAAATACTTACCTTCTTCTCCTGAAATGCCAGATTGCCGATCCACCTGCTTTTTCCTGCTGGACTTACACAGCAAGGACATAACTGGCTTCCTCCAATCACCGCGTGGCCTCACCAGATGGACGCTCCTGGGGGGGGGGGGAGCCGTGATTGGAGGAAACCGGTTTCATCATTGCTGATGAAGTACAGAGGACCTGCAGGCGGGGGATCAGCAATCCGGCGTTTCAGGAGAAGAAGGTAAGTATTTGTAAAATCTGGTGCAATGTAAACTTTCATGAATGTAAGTGCCCTTGTTTTTAATTGCACTTTATCATGAAAATTGACACTCACTTTAAGCTTTATCAATTCTGCAATAACTTAAAGTGAAGGTAAAGCTACCTTGATCTCAAACTGTTATTTGTTCCCCAAAATGAATATATGAGTTTTATTCATCAATTTTTTTTTTAATGCGAGTCTAAACTAAGTTTTCGCAGTTTATACTCACATTTTTTGGTCCGCAAATTCAACCCGTATATTTTAATTTTTTTCTTGGCTGGTCACGTTCTTTTGCGGAGCCTATTAAAAATATGGCCGTTAGGCGGCCGTCAATTTACGCCATCCGCCTCCCGGATGATCTGCGCATGCGTTAAGATTTATTTTTCGATCTTGGAATACAAGCGCACTCCCGTTTTGCGCTTGCCTTTTGGTATTATTATGGAATTCCCATAATACGTAATAGGCTTTTTCAGACGGCTCCAATCCTGACGGCTAAAATTCTGACAAGCGCATCACTTAAAGTTTTAATTGCAAGTAAGTAACGCTGTGATTAAACTTAGTAATTTTATATTTATTGACATTGATTAATTGCCGCTATGCGCATGCACAGTTCAACAGATCATTGTGAACGCGCTTTGGAGACACATACAGAGCGGGTGGGAACGCTCTATACATCACTCAATAAAAGATAAGGAAATAGCGGTTGGGAGGAGTTATGATCATAACGGTAGGGAAATATAAAAACATTTTATTTCATAAATATAAAACACATTGGGGGGAAAAAGTTAGCGAATTACTTATTTAAATAATGGCTAATTCATTAGTGTATTCAGGTAGTTAAAACTTTACCTTCAGTTTAAGATAAAAGAAAAAAAGATAGCTATTCAGCTCCAGCTTAGAAACATAGAATTTGATGGTAGATTTAAAAAAAAAAAAAGGCCCATCAAGTCGACCCATATTACATGTTACTTTTTTCTTAGGATAGCCTTATGCATGTCCCAGGCATTTTTTAATTCCTTCCCAGTCTTTGTGTTTACAACCTCAACTGTAAGTTTATTCCATGAATCCACCACCCTTTCTATAAAAGAAAAAAATGCTTCCTCACATTTCTCCTGAATCTGTTACACTCTAAGATTGTGACCCCTTGTTTTGGCATTTATTTATTTATTTATTTATTTTGTGGAAAATGCTTTCAGCTTCCACTTTATTAAAGGGACATGAAACCCACATTTTTTCTTTCATGATTTAGAAAGAAAATGTAATTTTAAACATCTTTCTAATTTACTTATATTATCTAATTTGTTTTATTCTCTTGATATTCTTTGCTGAAAAGCATATCTAGATATGCTCAGTAGCTGCTGATTGGTTGCTGCACATAGAGGCCTCGTGTGATTGGCTCACCATGTGCATTGCTTTTTCTTCAACTAAGTATATCTAAAAAATGAAACAAAATAAATAATAGAAGTAAATTGTAATGTTGTTTAAATTTCTAGTCTATCTGAATCATGAAAGAAAGATTTTGGGTTTAGTGGCCCTTTAAGTCCCTTCATATATTTGAAGGTTTCTTTCATGTCACCTCTTTGCCTTCTCTCTTCTTAAAGGGACATTAAACACTTTGAGATGGTAACATAAAATGATAAAGCGCATATATATATATATATATATATATATATATATATACATATACACACACATATATATATATACACATATACTTTGCAATGTACTTTAATTATTTATTTATTTTGTCCCCTTTTCCTGCAATTCCATTCTGAAATTGTGAGCTTTTCAGTTTCTGAAAAATAGAAGTGCAGAACACTGTTATATTCCACACAGCCATTGGCTGCACACTCTAATTACCTATTTATAACTGTCCCTAATTGGCCACAGCAGAGAAGGTAACCTAAGTTACAACATGGCAGCTCCCATTGTTTTATAGGCACCAAAACTATACACTTATTTTGTCAGTATTTAAAAGAGCTAATGAAACTTTAAAAATACTTCTACATGTTATTCTCAGAGTCATATTTTCTTTGAATGCATCATTCTATCTAGCATTTATTTAGTGTTTAACCCCTTAATGACCACAGCACTTTTCCATTTTCTGTCCGTTTGGGACCAAGGCTATTTTTACATTTTTGCTGTGTTTGTGTTTAGCTGTAATTTTCCTCTTACTCATTTACTGTACCCACACATATTATATACCGTTTTTCTCGCCATTAAATGGACTTTCTAAAGATACCATTATTTTCATCATATCTTATAATTTACTATAAAAAATTTTTATAAAATATGAGGAAAAAATTGAAAAAAATACACTTTTTCTAACTTTGACCCCCAAAATCTGTTACATATCTACAACCACCAAAAAACACCTATGCTAAATAGTTTCTAAATTTTGTCCTGAGTTTAGAAATACCCAATGTTTACATGTTATTTGCTTTTTTTGCAAGTTATAGGGCCATAAATACAAATAGCACTTTGCTATTTCCAAACCATTTTTTTTTTTTTTTTTTAAATTAGCGCTAGTTACATTAGAACACTGATATCTTTCAGGAATCTCTGAATATCCATTGACATGTATATATTTTTTTTAGTAGACAACCCAAAGTATTGATCTAGGCCCATTTTGGTATATTTCATGCCACCATTTCACCGCCAAATGCGATCAAATAAAAAAAATTGTTCACTTTTTCACAAACTTTAGGTTTCTCACTGAAATTATTTACAAACAGCTTGTGCAATTATGGCACAAATGGTTGTAAATTCTTCTCTGGGATCCCCTTTGTTCAGAAATAGGAGACTTATATGGCTTTGGCATTGCTTTTTGGTAATTAGAAAGCCGCTAAATGCCGCTGCGCACCACACGTGTATTATGCCCAGCAGTGAAGGGGTTAATTAGGGAGCATGTAGGGAGCTTTTTGGGGTAATTTTAGCTTTAGTGTAGTGTAGTAGACAACCCCAAGTATTGATCTAGGCCCATTTTGGTATATTTCATGCCACCATTTCACCGCCAAAAGCGATCAAATTAAAAAAAAACGTTAAATTTTTCACAATTTTAGGTTTCTCACTGAAATCATTTACAAACAGCTTGTGCAGTTATGGCACAAATGGTTGTAAATGCTTCTCTGGGATCCCCTTTGTTCAGAAATAGCAGACATATATGGCTTTGGTGTTGCTTTTTTGGTATTTAGAAGGCCGCTAAATGCCGCTGCGCATCACACGTGTACTATGGCTAGCAGTGAAGGGGTTAATTAGGTAGCTTGTAGGGAGCTTGCAGGGTTAATATCACATTTAGTGAAGAGCTCAGCCTCCCACCTGAAACATCAGACCCCCTGATCCCTCCCAAACAGCTCTCTTCCCTCCCCCACCCCACAATTGTCCCCACCATCTTAAGTACTGGCAGAAAGTCTGCCAGTACTAAAATAAAAGCTATATTTGTTTGTTTTTTTGTGTTTTTTTAAAAAGCATATTTACATATGCTGCTGTGTACTATCCCCCCTTAGCCCCCAACCTCACTGATCCCCCCCAAACAGCTCTATAACCCTCCCACTCTAACTTAATCTGCGCCATCTTGGGTACTGGCAGCTGTCTGCCAGTACCCAGTTTAGAAGAAAACATGTTTTTTTTTAATGTTTTATTAAAATTTTCTGTAGTGTAGCTTCCCCCCACACAAAACTAACCCCCCACCCCTCCACGATCTCTTTTGTGCTTTTGCACAAACAAGATTTGGGCATTTTTTCCTAAAAATATTTTCCATAGTGTAGCGGTTCCCACCCGCTCCCGTCCCGTGCACGCGCCCGCCCGCCAACCTCCGTGCACGTGCGCGCGCCCCCTAACGGTCCCGCCTCCGATCCCGCCCCCCTTGATGTCACAGGGCACACCGATGGCCGCCCACCCGCCTCCCAAGTCGGCTCCCCCCCACCAACGATACCGGCCATCGATGTCCGGTGCAGAGAGGGCCACAGAGTGGCTCTCTCTGCATCGGATGGCCATGTAAGGTTATTGCAAGATGCCTCCATATCGAGGCATCACTGCAATACCCGGAAAGCAGCTGGAAGCGAGCAGGATCGCTTCCAGCTGCTTTCCACACCGAGGACGTGCAGGGTACGTCCTCAGGCGTTAACTGCCTTTTTTTTTGAGGACGTACCCTGCACGTCCTCGGTCATTAAGGGGTTAATGTCCCTTTAACCATACATATTTAGATCATAGAGTGTTTCTTGTACGTTTTATATTTTAGACAGTGTATTTTAGTAGCCTTTCTTTGGAGAGTTTCTAGTTTATTTATATATTTCTGAAGATATGGTCTCCAGAACTGTACACAGTATTACAGATGTGGCCTAACTAATGATTTGTAGCTTATCTTCATGGTGTTCTGTCTTCCTAAAACAGCACAAACAAGCATCCCATAACACAGAATGTTTCTTTTAAAGATATCCATAAGGACATCTGGGACATGTAGTCTTCACTGTGTGAAATTGTACAGCTCCATTTTGCTGACTACTAGAATGGAGATTGGACTGATAAGGCGAAACAAAAGTCACCTTGTTTAGTTGTTTAAGCCAAATATAAAAGAAAATGCAGTGCAGCCCAGGAACAGGAACAAAATGCAGATGTTCGGTTGGAAGGAATGCTGAAACAGACAATTTCATGCCAAGAACAGGAGCCAGAACAATCAAAGAATACCAGACAACAAAGCAAAGGGAGCAGGCAAACAGATAATGCAGTGAACAGTTCCAAAAGTCAGTAACCAATCAGTCTGAGACAAGCAGCAAAACAGACGCAGGCAGGTAGCAGGGTCCAAATAACAAGCCAGAGTCAATCCAGGGTAGACAGAGCAGAAACACCAGGATCTTCATGACATAATAGCCAAGCACAGAATGACACCTTTTTGTGCCTTTTAAACTTCCTGTGTAACTCTTTGTATACATTCTGCACAAGACTATTTCCAATGTCAGTATAACAAAACGCTATTCATCAAAAAGGGACAGTAAAGTCAAAATTAAACTTTCATGGTTCAGATAGGGCATACAATTTTTATCATCAAATGTGCTATGTTCTCTTGGTATTCTTTGCTGAAAGCTAAAACTAGGCGCAAAATGATTTCTAAGATGTTGAAACTCGCCTATTATCTCGGTGCATTTTGAAGGTTTTTCACAGTTAGACACTGTTAGTTTATGTGTGCCATATAGATAAACATTGTGCTCACTCCTGTGCAGTTATTTATGAGCCTGAACTGATTGGCTAAAATGCAAGTCTGTCAAAAGAACTGAGATAAGGGGGCAATCTGCAGAGGATTAGATACAAGGTAATCAGAGAGGTAAAATGTATATTAATATGTGTCGGTTGTGCAAAACTGGGGAATGGATAAAGGGATTATCTTTTTTTTTTTTTTTTAAATAAAATATTTCAAGTAGACTGTGCCATCATGAATATTATCATTGCTGCTACCTTTAGCCTCTATAGTAGTGCTAAGCTCAGACATAGGACCAGCAATAACCCACCTTTCAGTACTGACCACACTGACCCCAGGCCTTTTTCTAGCGTGGCTCATAGCATGCTCGAGTAAGTTCACTGAGACCTGACATAGACAATGATCTTCACAGCCGATAAATGATTCCCATTTGTTTGTACTTTTATTTAAAAGAAATAGTCTAGTCAAAATTAAACTTTAATGAGTCGGATGAGCACTGGTTTACAAACCTGTCCTCGGGCCTCCCTAAAAGGCCACAGTTTGTGAATATCTGAACTAGAACACAGGTGAAACAATCAGCTGATTAGCAAACAGTTATTTTACCTGCTCTCATCCAAGGTTATCCAGAAAACCTGGACTGCTGGGGAGGCCTGAGGACAGGGTTGAAATAGATAGAGCATGCAATTTAATCATTTACTCCTATTATCAATTTTTTCTTCGTTCTCTTGGTATCTTTATTTGACAAGGCAGGAATGTAAGCATATGAGCTAGCCCATTTTTGGCTCAGCACCTGCGTAGCACTTTCTGATTGGTGTCTAAATGTAGCCACCAATCAGCAAGCACTACACAAGGTGCTGAACCAAAAATGGGCTTACATTCAAATAAAGATACAGAGAGAACAAAGAAAAATTGATGATTCGTGGACTGGATACACCTAACAAGAGAAATAGAAATTTGCTTAAAATTGCATGCTCTATCTGAATCATAAAACTTTAATTTTGACAAAACTATTCCTTTAACTTGCTCTGGACTGCTTTTGTGCAGCTTAGAGGAGATGCATCGCAATATTATGCCATTATGCTGCTACTATATTATAGATATGTTGTGTCTGTATCTTAAATGCAAGACTGCAGCAAACCTAGAGGTTTTTTTTCAAAACCAACTTTATTTTCACCAACAGATGAGTATCCTTTGTTTAAGCTCCTTTACATGACAGCATACTGAGGTATACTCAGGAGTGTGCAAGTATATTAGGCACTACATGTATAACATTGTTATAAACACTGGTATCATGATGCGCTCTAGATAGGTACACACTCCTGAGCCTACGTCAGTATTATATCATGGGAAAGAGCTAAGTTTCAATAAAGGGATACTAAGAGAAAGTAGTACATTTGATAACAGAAGTAAAATGGAAAGTTTTATTTTGCTTTCTTTTTCAGTTGTAATCTCTGTCTGAATAGATACTTTGAATACTTTGAATTCCATGACCCTCTAACTGCTGAGCCATTTCCACCTATGTGCTGAGCTGTTTTGGAGTTTCTAGATGCTGCTCACATTTAGGCCCCACTATAGGTCATTTTTCAGTGAGAAACCCACACACATATTATATATTGGGGGGGTTTTACAGCAGATTCTCACTATACTAATATTGTATGCATATTATCATGACATGAGACTACAGCAATATATGTGAAAAATACACATTTTTATTCAAATTTTAATAAACAATGTTGTAAGCAATTGTGTGTGTGTTTATTTTAAACTCTATTAAGATGAGCCTCTACTCAAATAAATGCCCATTATTATTACCACAATGATCACCTGATATAAAAGGTCCTTACTTTAAAGAGGGTCTTCTGGGGTTTAAAGCAAAGGGTCTTGGGGTCTCTCCATGCCTTTTTGCTAGAAGCATATTTATGTGTTTATTGTGTATAAAAGTATGTATTTTTATTTTTTTATTGCACTTTTAAATTCTTCCAAGACAAACACCATTTGAAAGAGCAGGCGATTGCCTTTCAAATGATGGGCCTTCTAGCTCCATAAGCTTTGTATAGCTGCCAGGCACGTCCAGGTTTCCAGGGCTTGGTGACATCAACACGCCCATGCAAGTTAGTGAAGGTTGGCTAAACATACATATATGGGAAAATAAAATTTGGAGTGAAATTTATACTTTTAAGAGCCAAAAAAAATACGATTATCTTATTTAAGAAAAATAAGTTAACTAAAGTCTAATAAAAATTAAAATACGCATAGCCTTACTGGGAACTAAAAGACCATACAAATCTTAAAGTGAAGGTAAACTTTGGTGAATGAAAGTCCGTTTTTTTAAAATACTATTAAAAACAGGGCCACTTTCAATCATCAAGTGTACAAATCAGCAGTTTTGATTAAAAACGTACCTTTGTTTCTTTTCACAGCTACAGCAGCTTTCCCCTCCTGGAAATCCTCTCTTCACACGTCAGCAATGACCAATCCGGTGTTCTGTTAAGGGACCGAACTTTTGAAAAGAGCGAACCTTGTCACTTCCTGTGACGTTTCATCAGCTGTTGCACACATTTTGGAGCAAATGCGCATGCATGACAGCGTCATCACATACCTGGCCGCATACGTCACTGCTAAAATATTTAGCCCTGTGAAATTTACAAACCCTTTCTATAGCGCATGCGTGGGATTTTCTATCCCAAATTGCGCGCTCATGGAAAGCCTGTTTATTAGGCTCCTCGGCAATATTCAGAACTTCCGCCCCCTACTGCAACTACTCCCATTGCTACTACTAGTACTGCTGTAAAGCTGAGTATCGTGCTTGTGCATGTCATTATATTTTTTTTTTATTAACAAGGAGCAGAATGAATTGGAGCTGTAATTAAATATAACAACCTGTTTGTTTAAACGTTTTTTTGCAGCAGTAAATTCGTTTTTTATTAACAAGGAGCACAATGAATTGGAGGTGTAATTAAATATAATGACATGCACGAGCACGATACTCAGCTTTACAGCAGTACTAGTAGTAGCAATGGGAGTAGTTGCAGTGGGGGGGCGGAGTTCCGAATATTGCAGAGGAGCCTAATAAACAGGCTTTCCATGAGCGCGCAATTTGGGATAGAAAATCCCACGCATGCGCTATAGAAAGGGTTTGTAAATTTCACAGGACTAAATATTTTAGCAGTGACGTATGCGGCCAGGTATGTGATGACACTGGCATGCATGCGCATTTGCTAAAAAATGTGTGCAACCGCTGATGAAACGTCACAGGAAGTGACATGGTTCACTCTTTTCAAAAGTTCGGTCCCTTAACAGAACACCGGCTTCCTCCAATCATGGCTTCCCCCCCAGGGTAGTTATTGCCTGAAGCCATGCTGTGATTGGAGGAAGCTGGATTAGTCATTGCCGACGTGTGAAGAGAGGATTTCCAGGAGGGGGAAGTTGCTCTGGCTGTGAAAAAAACAAAAGGTAAGTTTTTAATCAAAACGGCTGATTTGTAAACTTTGATGAATGAAAGTGCCCCTGTTTTTAATAGTATTTTTAAAAAACTGACTTTCATTCATCAAAGTTTACCTTCACTTTAAGCAGGATTCTGGAAGTGCTGAACATATTGTTGTCCTGGCTCTTTAAAACACAAGAAGAGGAAGAAGATTTCATAAAAGTATATTTTCATGCTTAAAAAATAAATTTTGTAAAAATGTTTTCTTAAAAGGCAAGCAATTATTTAAAATCCTTCTTAAAGGGATATAGTAATAAAAAAATAAAATGCTCTAATTCCTTACAGCGTGTTATTTTTGCACTAGTAACTTGCTTACTATGGGCCAGATTACAAGTGGAGCGCAAATATGCAAGCAGTATTAAAAACACTAATACTGCTCATGCAAACTCCATACCGCTTCAATTTTTAAGGTAAAATAAATTTACAAGTAATTGGTTCATTTATTTTGTGCCACTCAATTTCATGCATTGCTCACTCAACATCAAGGTAAATGTGGCCAGCACCCAAATTAGAATTTCACATTTTAAATTATGGGATGTGTTAATTTTACGACGTCCAAGAAATTCGTTTTTAGTTATAGCAAGGAATATGTGACTGCATGACGCACAACCAGTATCATTCGACTAATCTAGGTCAATGTGTTTAACCAAAAAAGGGTTTAAAAGCATTGATAAAGTACTGCTTGGGAGCCATTTAGGGCCAACATGGACATGCAGCCTTCAGTCACCCGCAATGCCCAGCGGGACTTTAGCTATGTGTTTATTCTGTTTGGGAAACAGTAAACACACAGAAAACAAATAGTACTTCATATCATCATGTCCCTTTAAAATTCCTATCTATGTCTATTCATATCTATGTGTATTCAGCAGCTCCAGCATTTCTACATTGATTATTTACTACTGTATCCGGTTAAAGGGACAGTCAACACCAAAATTGTTATTGTTTAAAAAGATAGATAACACATTTACAACCCATTCCCCAGCTTTACACAACCAACATTGCTATATTAATATACTTTTTAACATTTAAACCTCTACATTTCTGCCTGTTTCTAAGCCACTACAGACTCTTATCACATGCTTTTTTATTAGTTTTTCACAACAGGAGTCTGCTAGTTCATGTGGGCCATATAGAGAACATTGTGCTCACGCCCGTGGGTTGTGGATGAAGTCAATAGATAATAATAACCATGTGATCAGGGGGCTGTCAAAAAAAAGTTTAGATCCAAGGTAATGACAGAGGTTAAAAGTATATTAATATAACCATGTTGGCTGTGCAAAACCGGGGAATGGGTAATAAACGGATTATCTATCATTTAAAAAAAATAAAAATAAAAATTTGGGAGTTGACTGTTACTTTAACGAAGAAAAAAAAATGTCCCAGTGATGATACTTTTTTTATTGGACTAACTATACATTTATAAGTTGACAAGCTTTCGGAAGAGTTCCTTCCTTTATCAAGTCTGAAGCAATACTGACCAATTCAATGGAATTTACAGATTATATCTTAAAACACAGAATAGCTAAGAAGACAGAAAGTGCAGGGAGAGGAGGAGGTGTCGTAAAAATCATGAGGGGTGCTTAGGTAACAGGCAGACAGTGTAGGAGAACAGACAGGGGAAATATACCACAGGGGAAATATATAGCTTTACATAGAGCATATACTGACAAAGTTATATATCAACATTGAATCAATATCTATAAAGATGTGAAATTGTATATACAGGGAGTATACAAAAAGTTAAAAAAAGACAAAAGTGTGGACATAGGCTTACCTGTGTACCTATGTATAAAGAATGTGGAATATACAATGTAATTGACTAAATGAAAGTACATTACAAAAAATAATGATAATGTGTTAAGAATCCAGAGTCCACATTTAGTCCAAAATTAAACAAGTTGAAGTGCATTATCATTTTCATTTCAAAGGTTTTTCTTTCCATGGTGTTTTTGAAGTTGCCTCTGAGAATTTTGATTTTGAGGTTTTCAATGGAGTGGTCAGGCTGGGTGAAATGGTAACCAACAGGGGTGCAGTATTTTGTTTCACAGTGGTTTTTGATTGAGTGTCTGTGTAAGTTCATCCGAAGGTGCAGTTTTTGGCTTGTTTCTCCAATATAGCATCCCATTTCACATGCAGTGCAATGTATCATGTATACCAAACAGGTTGAAGTGCATTATCATTTTCATTACAAAGGTTTTTTTTTTTTTTCCCATGGTGTTTTTGAAGTTGCCTCTGAGAATTTTGATTTTGAGGTTTTGGATGGAGTGGTCAGGTTGGGTGAAATGGTGACCAACAGGGGTGCAGTATTTTGTTTCACAGTGGTTTTTGATTGAGTGTCTGTGTAAGTTCATCCGAAGGGCCTTTTTTTTTGCTTGGCTAAAAGAATTCTTCTATGACAAAGAAAATACCAGCACTATGGAGGACTACAATGGAAGGAAAAAGAACACAATCTTCACACCTGCACCAGGACGCAACACAAAATTGGACAGCTATATTGAAAGCTTCCGGTTGAGAACTGCAACTCTGCTTAACACACAGCAGAAAAAAATAATGTATAACCTCTCACACTTAGAAAAAAACGCTATAAAAAACTTAAAAAATAATGAAAATATTACCATTAAGCCTGCGGACAAGGGAGGAGCAGTGGTGATCATGAATACACAGGACTACATCACAGAGGGAAATAGACAATTATCAGATAAAACTTATTACAAAAAACTGGAAAAGGACCCCCCCAGGATTACACTTTGCAACTTAGAAAACTAATTAAAACATTCCCTAAACACACGCAACATAAACTGGACAAACTGGTGCCCTCTAACCCTAGCATAGGGACAGTCTACATGCTCCCAAAAATCCACAAACCAGGGAACCCAGGAAGACCAATAATAACTGGCATGGACCCTCTGACTGAGCAAATATCGGGCCTAGTGCAGAATATTCTTAAGCATTTAGTTATTAACACCACTAGCTTTATAAAAGACACCACTGATTTTCTTAAGAAATTCAGCCAGATAACAGAATTGCCAGAGGATACTATACTTGTGACAATGGATGTGGAATCCTTGTACAGCAATATTCCACATAAAGATGATATTGATGCCTGCTTAAACTTTCTTTCCTCCGACAGCTCTAACCAGACATATAGTGCTTCTACAGTCAGTAAACTTACAGAATTTATACTTACTCACAATTATTTCATCTTCAACCACTCCATCTACTTACAAACCATGGGAACAGCCATGGGCACCAAAATGGCACCACAGTACGCAAACCTCTTCATGGCTGACTTAGAACAGAGATTCCTAGCCACTCACCCTCACAAAACCTTCAAATACTTTCGCTACATAGATGATATTTTCATCATATAGACAGATGGAGAAAAAAACCTTGAACATTTTCATAAATTATTTAATCTATTTCATGCATCAATCAAGCTTAAAATTAACTTTTCTAGAGACTGTGTCAGCTTCCTGGATACAACAATATCCGTCACAAATTGCAAACTGCACTCATCTGTATACAGGAAACCAACAGATAAATGCAGCTACCTCCACATGTCCAGGTCCCACCCCAATCACATTAAAAAATCCATAATCTACAGTCAGGCTACAAGATACCACAGAATTTACTCAGATACCAAGGACCGTGACAAACACCTAATCACACTGTCCCAATCATTCAGAGAAAAAGGTTACAAACAAGGATTATAAATAAATAAAATTAACTCTGCCCTCAATACTCCACGTGAACACTTACTACAATATAGAGAGAAGAAAAACATATCACGTATCCCACTAGTAGTCAAATACAACCCTGCTGTGGAAGGGATACGAAAAATCATAAAAGACTTACAGCCACTACTCTTAGAGGATCCCACAATCAAAAAAATCTTTCCAAAACCCCCAATCCTGGCATACAACCACCTAACCTAAAGCAGAAACTGGTACATAGGAAGCTACCCCTTGAGAAAAAGAACACTCAGAATGGAACCAAGTGCTGCTATAAAGCTCTCTGCGAAATGTGTCAACACGTTTGTGAAAGCAGCACAGCAAATCAATATAATAAATCTTATAACATTAAAGTGGCATATTCATGTATATCTGCAAATGTGGTATACATGATACATTGCACTGCATGTGAAATGGGATGCTATATTGGAGAAACAAGCCAAAAACTGCACCTTCGGATGAACTTACACAGACACTTAATCAAAAACCACTGTGAAACAAAATACTGCACCCCTGTTGGTTACCATTTCACCCAGCCTGACCACTCCATTGAAAACCTCAAAATCAAAATTCTCAGAGGCAACTTCAAAAACACCATGGAAAGAAAAACCTTTGAAATGAAAATGATAATGCACTTCAACTTGTTTAATTCTGGACTAAATGTGGACTCTGGATTCTTAACACATTATCAATGTTTTTTGTAACGTACTTTCATTTAGTCAATTACATTGTATATTCCACAATTTTTATACATAGGTACACAGGTAAGCCTAGGTCCACACTTTTGTCTTTTTTTAACTTTTGTATTCCCCCTGTATATACAATTTCACATCTTTATAGATATTGATTCAATGTTGATACATAACTTTATGTCAGTATATGCTCTATGTAAAGCTATATATTTCCCCTGTCTGTTCTCCTACACTGGACACTGTCTGCTTGTTACCTAAGCCCCCTCATAATTTTTACGACACCTCCTCCTCTCCCTGCTCTTTCTGTCTTTTTAGCTATTCTGTGTTTTAAGATATAATCTATAAATTCCATTGAATTGGTCAGTATTGCTTTAGACTTGATAAAGGAAGGAACTCTTCCGAAAGCTTGTCAACTTATAAATGTATAGTTAGTCCAATAAAAAAGTATCATTGCTCAATGCAATACTCTTGTTATTTCGATATCTAAATCTCTGGACTAACACGGTTACTCCAAATATATATATTATACACATACATATATACAGGGAGTGCAGAATTATTAGGCAAGTTGTATTTTTGAGGATTAATTTTATTATTGAACAACAACCATGTTCTCAATGAACCCAAAAAACTCATTAATATCAAAGCTGAATAGTTTTGGAAGTAGTTTTTAGTTTGTTTTTAGTTATAGCTATTTTAGGGGGATATCTGTCTGTGCAGGTGACTGCTTTTTGTTAAGTTGCCTAATAATTATGCACAGTAATAAATATATACCCATTTCAATTGTTTATTTTTACTAGTAAAACCAATATAACATCTCAACATTCACAAATATACATTTCTGACATTCAAAAACAAAACAAAAACAAATCAGTGACCAATATAGCCACCTTTCTTTGCAAGGACACTCAAAAGCCTGCCATCCATGGATTCTGTCAGTGTTTTGATCTGTTCACCATCAACACTGCGTGCAGCAGCAACCACAGCCTCCCAGACACTGTTCAGAGAGGTGTACTGTTTTCCCTCCTTGTAAATATCACATTTGATGATGGACCACAGGTTCTCAATGGGGTTCAGATCAGGTGAACAAGGAGGCCATGTCATTAGATGTTCTTCTTTTATACCCTTTCTTGCCAGCCACACTGTGGAGTACTTGGACGCGTGTGATGGAGCATTGTCCTGCATGAAAATCATGTTTTTCTTGAAGGATGCAGACTTCTTCCTGTACCACTGCTTGAAGAAGGTGTCTTCCAGAAACTGGCAGTAGGACTGGGAGTTGAGCTTGACTCCATCCTCAACCCGAAAAGGCCACACAAGCTCATCTTTGATGATACCAGCCCAAACCAGTACTCCACCTCCACCTTGCTGGCGTCTGAGTCGGACTGGAGCTCTCTGCCCTTTACCAATCCAGCCACGGGCCCATCCATCTGGCCCATCAAGACTCACTCTCATTTCATCAGTCCATAAAACCTTAGAAAAATCAGTCGAGATATTTCTTGACGTTTCAGCTTGTGTGTCTTGTTCAGTGGTGGTCGTCTTTCAGCCTTTCTTACCTTGGCCATGTCTCTGAGTATTGCACACCTTGTGCTTTTGGGCACTCCAGTGAT
>NC_069500.1:349766749-349819249 GCF_027579735.1 Bombina bombina
CCAAGGGGGAGATTCCATCTTTCTCAATTGTCTGTAAACCAGACAAAAAGAGAGGCGTTCTTACGCTGTGTAGAAGACCTTTTTACCATGGGAGTGATCTGCCCAGTTCCGAAAACAGAACAGGGGCAGGGGTTCTACTCCAATCGGTTTGTGGTTCCCAAAAAAGAGGGAACCTTCAGACCATTTCTAGATCTCAAGATCCTTAACCAATTCCCAAGAGTTTCATCCTTCAAGATGGAGACCATTCAGACTATTTTACCAATGATCCAGGAGGGTCAATATATGACCATCGTGGATTTAAAGGATGCGTATCTACACATTCCTATCCACAAAGATCATCACCAGTTCCTCAGGTTTGCCTTTCTGGACAGGCATTACCAGTTTGTGAAGATTCTTGGCGCCGTGGCCAACCCGAAGGGAAGAGCCACAAAGGTGCTAGGGTCCCTTCTGGCGGGCCTAAGGCTGCGGGGCATAGCAGTGGCGCCTTATCTAGACGACATCCTAATTCAAGCGTCGACTTTCCAACTAGCCAAGTCTCACACGGACTTAGTGTTGGCCTTTCTAAGATTTCATGGGTGGAAGAGAAGTCCCCATTCCTGGGAACTCTGATAGATTCGGTGTACATGAAAATATTTCTGACGGAGGTCAGGAAATCAAAGATTTTTAACCACCTGCCGAGCTCTTCATTCCATTCCTCGGCCGTCAGTGGCTCAGTGTATGGAGGTAATCGGATTTATGGTAGCGGCAATAGACATAGTTCCGTTTGCTCGCTTGCATCTCAGACCACTGCAACTATGCATCCTCAAACAGTGGAATGGGGATTATGCAGATTTATCTCCTCGGATAAATCTGGATCAAGAGACCAGAGACTCTCTTCTTTGGTGGTTGTCACAGGATCACCTGTCCCGGGGAATGTGTTTCCGCAGGCCAGCGTGGGTTTTAGTGACGACGGACACCAGCCTACTGGGCTGGGGTGCCGTCTGGAATTCCCTGAAGGCACAGGGCTTGTGGACTCAGGAGGAGGCCCTCCTATGATAAATATTCTGGAATTAAGAGCGATATTCAATACTCCTTCAGGCGTGGCCTCGGCTGGCTTCGGCCGGATTCATCAGATTTCAGTCGGACAACATCACGACTGTAGCTTATATCAATCATCAGGGGGGAACAAGGAGTTCCTTGGCGATGATAGAAGTTTCCAGGATAATCCAATGGGCAGAGACTCACTCTTGCCATCTATCAGCGATCTATATCCAGGGGTAGAGAACTGGGAGGCAGATTTTCTAAGTCGTCAGACTTTTCATCCGGGGGAGTGGGAGCTCCATCCGGAGGTATTTGCTCAACTGGTTCAGCTATGGGGCACACCAGAATTGGATCTGATGGCGTCTTGTCAGAACGCCAAACTTCCTCGTTACGGATCCAGGTCAAGGGATCCTCAGGCTGTACTGATAGATGCTCTAGCAGTACCCTGGTCGTTCAACCTGGCTTATGTGTTTCCACCTTTCCCTCTCCTTCCGCGTCAGATTGCCAGAATCAAACAGGAGAGAGCTTTGGTGATTTTAATAGCACCAGCGTGGCCACTCAGGACTTGGTATGCGGATCTGGTGGACATGTCATCTCTGCCACCATGGACTCTGCCACTGCCACAGGACCTTCTGATTCAGGGTCAGTTCAAGCATCCAAATCTAATTTCTCTGCAATGGACTGATTGGTGATTGAACGCTTGATTTTATCAAAGCGGGGTTTCTCCGAGTCGGTCATAGATACCTTAATTCAGGCTCGAAAGCCTGTCACCAGGAAAATCTATCATAAGATATGGCGTAAATATCTTTTTTGGTGTGAATCCAAAGGCTACTCATGGAGTAAGATCAGAATTCTTAGGATTTTGTCCTTTCTTCAAGAAGGATTGGAGAAAGGATTGTCAGCTAGTTCCTTAAAAGGACAGATATCTGCTTTGTCTATTCTATTGCACAAGCGTCTGGCAGATGTCCCAGACGTTCGGGCTTTTTGTCAGGCTTTAGTTAGAATCAAGCCTGTGTTTAAACCTGTTGCTCCGCCATGGAGTCTAAATTTAGTTCTTAATGTTCTTCAGGGGGTTCCGTTTGAACCCATGCATTCCATAGATATTATGCTTCTATCTTGGAAAGTTCTGTTTCTAGTTGCTATCTCTTCAGCTCAAAGGGTTTCTGAATTATCTGCATTACAATGTGACTCGCCTTATCTGGTTTTCCATGCTGATAAGGTGGTTTTGCGTACCAAACCTGGGTTCCTCCCTAAGGTTGTTACTAACAGGAATATCAATCAGGAGATTGTTGTTCCTTCTCTGTGTCCTAATCCTTCTAAGAAGGAACGTTTATTGCACAGCTTGGACGTGGTTTGTGCTTTGAAGTTCTATTTGCAGGCAACCAAAGATTTTCGTCAATCATCTTCTTTGTTGTCTTTTCTGGAAAACGTAGGGGTCAAAAGGCTACGGCTACCTCTCTTTCCTTTTGGCTGAAAAGCATCATCCGGTTGGCTTATGAGACTGCTGGACAGCAGCCTCCTGAAAGAATTACAGCTCACTCTACTAGAGCGGTGGCTTCCACATGGGCTTTTAAAAATGATGCTTCTGTTGAACAGATTTGTAAGGCTGCAACTTGGTCTTCGCTTCATACCTTTTCCAAATTTTACAAATTTTATACCTTTGCTTCTTCGGAGGCTATTTTTGGGAGAAAGGTCTTGCAGGCAGTGGTGCCTTCCGTTTAGGCTCCTGTCTTGTCCCTCCCTTCATCCGTGTCCTAAAGCTTTGGTATTGGTATCCCACAAGTAAGGATGAATCCGTGGACTGGTACATCTTGCAATATATATATATATATACACACACTGCACTCAAAAGGGAATTTGTTTTTGAATAGTCTCTTTACTGTGAACGTTTTCGGACAATTAGTCCGTCCTCAGGCATAAAGTGTACAAACAATTTTACCCTCCACCTTACTTTTAAAGAAAACACTAAGCCGCTGGAATCCACGCTCTCCCTGGTAGACACGCCCATCCACTGACGTCATCGCCCCGGGCAACGTGTATCCAGACGTCAGTAAATAAATGTAACAAAATAAATTACAAAGTATATACAATGTATAGTCCCTATCATGACCAGCAGATACAAACAAAATGATATAAGAACGAAGCCATATAGTGCCTATATCTCCTACCAAATTGTGTAGTGTGCGTCACAGCGTTAGTAACCATGGTAATGGCAGTAAACAAAAAAACGGCTATTGAGTACAATATGGACTCATAATAACAAAAAGTGGTGAAGATAAAAGCAAATATGACCAAGACCCAGCAGAGACTTACGAAATACCAGAATGAGCTGAAGACAATGGGTTACTATGTAGTAGGTCTCCCACAAAGCCATAGATTAATGATATCTCCTATCCAAAATGCAGCGTCAGTTACCATGACTGTGGTAAACAAAAACTGGCTGCTTGGTCCAATATGGACCCGTATATCCCAAAGTGGTGGGAGAGATAAGATTAGATATTGCCAAACTAATATCATTAATCATGTCTAAAACTTCTAACATCATGTTAAACTATATATATATATATATATATATATATATATATATATATATATATATATATATATATATATATATATATATATATATATATATATATATACATATATATATATACAATCATATTCAATACAATATGTGAAGATATCAGTTATTATAGAATATTAAGCAATCAGATGTCACCATCCACTATATAGCAAAAATGTATACAGCAAAAATTATCAGGAAAAAAGTCAAAAATTGGACAGATATAAGAAAAAAGGGGTAAGATCTGGGAAAGGACCTAATTAATAGAGAAGGCTATAGTAAAAGGGGAAATGTATATTAGTATAGAGCCAAAAGACTCTATAGATGGGATGTATTTCATCTCAGAGCAAGGGGTTATTGTTACCAGGGAAAAATAAAAGGAGAAAACTGGAAAAATTAGAAGAATAAGAAAAAATTAGAAAGAGGATAAGAAAGATAAGATAAAGTACCTGGGTAGGTCATAACAGATGATGGCTCTCAAACTGTGTACAAAAAATTATCATGTACAAAAAAATATCAGAAAAGTTAAGAAAAAATTCAGAAAATATTTTATTCTTGCAAAAAAGGCTCTCAAATTGTAAATTACAAAAAAAGCATGCCAATCCAGATGGGTGTTCAATCCTTTAGGGATTAGAGTTTTCAGATTATAAATCCATCGGGCTTCTTTTTGTAGTAATATTCTGTTACGATCAATGATTGTATATTTTAAGTCAGTCACGCTATGTTGCAGTTGTTGGAAGTGGCGTGCTACCGGTTGTTCTGAGGAACATTTATTGATCGCTGTCTGGATGGAGGACCAATGGTTGGCCATACGTGTCCTAAGATCGTCGCAGGTCTTGCCCACGTAAAAAAGGCCACAAGTGCAGTTTAATAAATATACGATATGCGTAGTAGTACATGTAAGCCGGAATTTATGCTTGTAACTCTTTCTCCTATATGGATGGTTGAAAGGGGGTCCAGTAATCAGGCCCCCACATGTGGTGCAGCCTAAGCAACAATAGACTCCTGTTGTTTTGGTGTCAAGCCATGTGGATCTAGTATAGCAATGGAAAGGGTCCGTTTTTAATAAGGATGTCCCTTAGGAACCTAGCTCTCTTGTAGCCTATCCGGGGTGGCGGCATATTTTGTAACGGTAGCGATTAATCTGAGCTGATGATATTCTAGTGTTTGCGTAATGCTTGCCCTATCCCCCTCTTGTCACCAGTGTACTGTATGTATTGACGAAGGTCATTCTGTTATCCATGTCGTATGTATTTTCAATGTTAGGGGACTCCAGTATTTCCCTTTTGTTTTTTTAAGAGTTTCACTGGATAACTTTGTTGTTCCAACTGAGATTCCATCTCAGTCAGTTGGGAATTTGTTTGTAGTTTCTGTATTATTACTTAGAACTCTCTGTAGTTGAGATTTTTGAGATTTTGGTAGTGCCTGTTTAAGTGCCGGGGGGGGGGTGGTGGTGGTGGCAACTGGTGAAATGTAACAAGGCGTTGCGATCCGTTACTTTCTGGTATAATGTGGAATTCATCTTTTTAATACAATCGTGCAACTGATCTCTTTTTTTTTCTTTTGAACCGATCAGTACCAAATTCTTAGAAGATGGACATAAATAAGTTTGCATAAGATGGGGCCATGTTGGACCACATCGCAGTCCCTTTTAGCTGTAAGAAGAATTGATTTTCGAATTGAAAGTAGTTGGTACTTAAACAGAATTCAAGAAGGTATAGGAGTATTTCAAGGGGTGGTCCCACATAGGGATATCTTGAGAATTGTCTTGCAATGGCATAAAGACTCTCAGCATGAGGAATGATATAAACTCTTTACATCGAACGTCACTAGAATAGCATCCTCATTTATTCCACCTAGCGCTTGCAGAGAATGCAGTAGTCTTGAAGAATCTCTAAGATAGGAGGGCATGTTCATGACCAGAGGTTGGAGAAAAGAGTCCACGAATGTAGCTATAGGTTGTTGGATTGACCCAATAGCAGAGACTATGGGTCTCCCTGGTGGTTTATCTAGCCGTTTATGTATCTTTGGCAGTGTGTAGAACACCAGTATCCTAGAATAGGTGACCATCAAATAGGCAAAAGTGCCTTTATCCAGAAAGCCTTGTTCATATACAGCACAAAAGATACTGATCAATCTTGGTCTTGAATCCGGAGGTAGGGTCACAGTGTATTTTCTTGTAGGTAGTCTGGTCCAATAGCTGCGTTGGTATTTCAGCCTTATTGTCCATGTAATTCATGAGCACTATCGCGCTGCCCTTGTCAGCTTCACATATAATTAAGGTTTTATTTTCGGATTTCTTAATGCTTCACGTTTCTGTATAAAAAGGTTTAAATGTGTCCTTATGATGGAGCTTCACAGACTCTTCCATCTCTTTTATGGTTAATCTTGTGAAAGTATTAATGCTATAGTTGTTGGAGCTGGGGACATATGTTGCCTTCTTACAAAATTGTTTCTGGTCTTAGACACTATTGCCAATTTTTTCTTTGAGCTGTAGTTGTCTCTCGAAACGTTTTGCGTCTATAAAAAGATCAAAGGGATCCGTCTTGCATGTAGGAATAAATGTGAGTCCCTTATTTAGCACTTGTTGTTCCAAAGTGCTAAGGGGATGTTTGCTTAAATATACCACTATTTTTTCAGGTGTCATTTCTGTGGTATGGATGAGATTTTTTGTGTTTTTGTTTTTTTTTCTTTGTGCCCCCCTCGCCTTGTGATTGCTCTTTTCCTTGCAAGTTTTTTTGAGAGTGATTATTCCTAAGGGCTGTCCAGTTTGGGTACTCGTATTTGGTTGTAATTCACTTTCAGAGCCAGAGCTTTCGACCGTAGTCCGGTTTCTTGGTTTCTAGTATCTTTGTCTTGTTTGAAATTGCCTCTGTCGCTCTTGTCTTGAGAGTTGCCACAGGTATACTCTTTTTTTGTCATGGTAATCGCTGATTACTGCCTCCAATTTCTTGTTTTTGAAATCAATCAAGTCAGACTCATACTTGTTGACTTGTTCCTGTAGTTTTTTGAGCCAATCTTCATTGTTGTCAGTTTGTAACTTAACTATATTTGTCTGATCATATGCAGCAATTTTAATTGCCGTCAGGAGCCGTCCTACTTCTTGAATCGCCAGTAAAACAAGTTCTAAGGAGCATTTGTTTTATATGTTACACCATTTTTCGCAAAAGGCAGGATTGTTCCTGCAAATTGTGCCAACAATCGGTCCGTCATCCGGACAGCGATCAATAAAGGTTCCTCAGAACAACCGGTAGCAAGCCGCTTCCAACAACTCCAACATAGCGTGACTGACTTAAAATATACGATCATTGATCGCGTCCCCGTCCCCCCCTTGAATAGAGGGGGTTATAGTAAAATTACTAGTAGTAATATTACCACAAAAAGAAGCCCGATGGATTTATAATCTGGAAACTCTAATCCCTAAAGGATTGAACACCCATCTGGATTGGCATGCTTTTTTGTAAGAATATAATTTTTTCTGCATTTTTTTCTAAAAAAAATTCTGAACTTTTTTGATATTTTTTTTTTTTTTTTGTACACAGTTCGAGAGCCATCATCTGTTAGGACCTAATATAGGCACTTTATCTTATCTTTCTTATCCTATCCTCTTTCTAATTTTTTTTCTAATTTTTCCAGTTTTCTCCTTTTATTTTTCCCTGGTAACAATAACCCCTTGCTCTGAGATAAAATACAGAGTTTTTTGGCTCTATACTAATGTGCATTCCCTCTTTTACTATAGCCTTCTTATATCTGTCCAATTTTGGACTTTTTTACTGTATACATTTTTGCTATATAGTGGATGGTGACATCTGATTGCTTATTATTATTCCTTAATAACTTTGATATCTTCACACTGTATCGGATATGATTGTATATATATTGTTTAACATGATGTCAGAAGTTTTAGACATGATTAATGTTATTAGTTTGGCCATATCGAATCTTATCTCTCCCATATTGGACCAAGCAGTCGGTTTTTGTTTACCACAGTCGTCATGGTAACTGACGTTGAGACGCTGCGACGCTGCATACCGCATTTTGGATAGGAGATATCATTACTCTATGGCTTTGTGGGAGACGTACTACATAGTAACCCTTTTGTCTTCTGCTCATTCTGGTATTTCATAAGTCTCTGCTGGGTCTTGGTCATATTTGCTTTTATCTCCACCACTTTGGGTTATTATGAGTCCATATTGTACTCAATAGCCGTTTTTTGTTTACTGCAGTTACCATTGTAACTAACCCTGTGACGCACACTCTGCAATTTGGTAGGAGATATAGGCACTATATGGCTTCGTTCTTATATCATTTTGTTTGTATCTGCTGGTCATGATAGGACTATACATTGTATATACTTTGTAATTATTTTTGTTATATTTCTTTATTTACAGACGTCCGGATACACGTTGCCCGGGGGTGATGACGTCGGTGTATGGGCGTGTCTACCCGGGAGAGCGTGGATTCCGGGGCCTTGGTGCTTTCTCTACTAGTAAGGTGGAGGGTAAGATTGTTTGTACACTTTGTCTGAGGACAGACTTATTGTCCGAAAACGTTCACAGTAAAGTGACTATTCTGGAACAAATTCCCTTTGGATTGCACTCTGTTTATTTTCTATTGTTTTGTTTCTTTTGCACCCAGGGTCTTAACAGGAGGAAGACCAAGAGTGTGGTCTGTAGTGTGTGTGTGTATATGTGTGTATGTATGTATGTATGTATGTATGTGTATATATATATATATATATATATATATATATATATATATATATATATATATATATATATATATATATATATATATATATATATATATATATATATATATATATATACTCACTCCTCCTGTGATTGGTTCATTTCATTGCATGGGTGAGTGCCGATTTTTTTTTGGGGGGATACATTTGAAATTTCCTCCATTTGCTGGCCTCCTGTATCATGTGAGTCATCATCCAATCAGACTCGTATATGCATGTGAACTCTTGCACATGTTCAGTAGTAACTGGTTCCTTAGACTGTTCATATAAAAAGACTGTGTGTAATTTTATAATACAGGTAAAAAACATTATACCCAAACTGCTTGGGATCAGAAAAGGTTTGGATTTTAGAATACTTGAATCTTTAAAATTGGACAGTTGGCGGAGGGGATGGGACCAAGTGTAACAATTTATCTTATGTTATTTAGGCAATGTTTAAATGTCATAATAATGCTTATACATGCAACTAAAGGTAGTTTTATATCATTTTTTATACTTTTGTGACATACAGATAGGGAAAATGGAAATTTTTGCAAATTAATTTTTTTTAATTTTTTTTTTAATATTAATTAAAAAGTTGTGATTTTAGAATTCCTGACTTGGGAATATTTACCTCTATAAATAAGTTGGAAACAAAACATCTAGTTTAAAATTGCAGCGCTGTTTAAATAATGAAAGTAAATGTTTGGGTTTCATGTCCCTTTAAGTAAGGATGTATTTTATCCTCTGTTGCCACAAGAGGACCACTTAGTTTGTTTGTCCGCCCACCCACCCTTTCTCCTGTTAAGTGTGGTCAGTCCACGGGTCATCATTACTTCTGGGATATTATCTCCTCCCCTACAGGAAGTGCAAGAGGATTCACCCAGCAGAGCTGCTATATAGCTCCTCCCCTCTACGTCACCTCCAGTCATTCTCTTGCACCCAACGAATAGATAGGATGTGTGAGAGGACTGTGGTGATTTTAAGGCCATGTCAGACACTGCGTCACAGGTGGCAGAACATGAGGACGGAGAGCTTCATTCTGTGGGTGACGGTTCTGATCCAAACAGACTGGATTCAGATATTTCAACTTTTAAATTTAAGCTGGAAAACCTCTGTGTATTACTAGGGGAGGTGTTAGCGGCTCTGAATGATTGTAACACAGTTGCAATACCAGAGAAAATGTGTAGGTTGGATAAATATTTTGCGGTACCGGCGAGTACTGATGTTTTTCCTATACCTAAGAGACTTACTGAAATTGTTACTAAGGAGTGGGATAGGCCCGGTGTGCCGTTCTCACCTCCTCCGATATTTAGAAAAATGTTTCCAATAGACGCCACCACACGGGACTTATGGCAAACGGTCCCTAAGGTGGAGGGAGCAGTTTCTACTTTAGCTAAGCGTACCACTATCCCGGTGGAGGATAGCTGTGCTTTTTCAGATCCAATGGATAAGAAATTAGAGGGTTACCTTAAGAAAATGTTTGTTCAACAAGGTTTTATATTGCAACCTATTGCATGTATTGCGCCTGTCACGGCTGCAGCAGCATTTTGGTTTGAGTCTCTGGAAGAGACACTTCAATCATCTACACTAGATGAGATTACACACAAACTTAAAGCCCTTAAGTTAGCTAACTCATTTATTTCAGATGCCGTAGTACATTTAACTAAACTTACGGCTAAGAATTCCGGATTTGCCATTCAGGCACGCAGAGCACTGTGGCTAAAATCCTGGTCAGCTGATGTTACTTCTAAATCTAAATTGCTTAATATACCTTTCAAAGGGCAGACCTTATTCGGGCCCGGGTTGAAAGAGATTATCGCTGACATTACAGGAGGTAAAGGCCATGCCCTGCCTCAGGACAAAGCCAAACCTAGGGCTAGACAGTCTAATTTTCGTTCCTTTCGTAATTTCAAAGCAGGAACAGCATCAACTTCCTCTGCACCAAAACAGGAAGGAGCTGTTGCTCGCTACAGACAATGCTGGAAACCTAACCAGTCCTGGAACAAGGGCAAGCAGGCCAGGAAACCTGCTGCTGCCCCTAAGACAGCATGAATCGAGGGCCCCCGATCCGGGACCGGATCTAGTAGGGGGCAGACTTTCTCTCTTCGCCCAGGCTTGGGCAAGAGATGTTCAGGATCCCTGGGCGTTAGAGATCATATCTCAGGGATACCTTCTGGACTTCAAATCCTCTCCCCCAAGAGGGAGATTTCATCTGTCAAGGTTGTCAACAAACCAAATAAAGAAAGAAGCGTTCCTACGCTGCGTACAAGATCTTTTATTAATGGGAGTGATCCATCCAGTTCCGCGGTCGGAACAAGGACAAGGGTTTTACTCAAATCTGTTTGTAGTTCCCAAAAAAGAGGGAACTTTCAGGCCAATCTTGGATTTAAAGATCCTAAACAAATTCCTAAGAGTTCCATCGTTCAAGATGGAAACTATTCGAACAATTTTGCCCATGATCCAAGAGGGTCAGTACATGACCACAGTGGATTTAAAGGATGCTTACCTTCACATACCGATTCACAGAAGTCATTACCGGTATCTAAGGTTTGCTTTTCTAGACAGGCATTACCAGTTTGTAGCTCTTCCATTCGGATTGGCTACGGCTCCAAGAATCTTCACAAAGGTTCTGGGTACTCTTCTGGCGGTACTAAGACCGCGAGGAATTTCGGTAGCTCCGTACCTAGACGACATTCTGATACAAGCTTCAAGCTTTCAAACTGCCAAGTCTCATACAGAGTTAGTACTGGCATTTCTAAGGTCGCATGGATGGAAGGTGAACGAAAAGAAGAGTTCTCTCTTTCCACTCACAAGAGTTCCCTTCTTAGGGACTCTGATAGATTCTGTAGAAATGAAGATTTACCTGACAGAAGACAGGTTAACAAAGCTTCAAAATGCATGCCGTGTCCTTCATTCCATTCAACACCCGTCAGTAGCTCAATGCATGGAGGTGATCGGCTTAATGGTAGCGGCAATGGACATAGTACCTTTTGCACGCCTACATCTCAGACCGCTGCAATTGTGCATGCTAAGTCAGTGGAATGGGGATTACTCAGATTTGTCCCCCACTCTGAATCTGAATCAAGAGACCAGAAATTCTCTTCTATGGTGGCTTTATCGGCCACACCTGTCCAGGGGGATGCCATTCAGCAGGCCAGACTGGACAATTGTAACAACAGACGCCAGCCTACTAGGTTGGGGCGCTGTCTGGAATTCTCTGAAGGCTCAGGGACTATGGAATCAGGAGGAGAGTCTCCTTCCAATAAAAATTCTGGAATTGAGAGCAGTTCTCAATGCCCTTCTGGCTTGGCCCCAGTTAACAACTCAGGGTTCATCAGGTTTCAGTCGGACAACATCACGACTGTAGCTTACATCAACCATCAGGGAGGGACAAGAAGCTCCCTAGCAATGATGGAAGTATCAAAGATAATTCGCTGGGCAGAGTCTCACTCTTGCCACCTGTCTGCAATCCACATCCCGGGAGTGGAGATCTGGGAGGCGGATTTCTTAAGTCGTCAGACTTTTCATCCGGGGGAGTGGGAACTTCATCCGGAGGTCTTTGCCCAGATACTTCGACGTTGGGGCAAACCAGAGATAGATCTCATGGCGTCTCGTCAGAACGCCAAGCTTCCTCGCTACGGGTCCAGATCCAGGGATCCGGGAGCGGTTCTGATAGATGCTTTGACAGCACCTTGGACCTTCGGGATGGCTTATGTGTTTCCACCCTTCCCGATGCTTCCTCGATTGATTGCCAGAATCAAACAGGAGAGAGCATCAGTGATTCTAATAGCGCCTGCATGGCCACGCAGGACTTGGTATGCAGATCTAGTGGACATGTCATCCTGTCCGCCTTGGTCTCTACCTCTGAAACAGGACCTTCTGATCCAGGGTCCATTCAAACATCAAAATCTAACTTCTCTGAAGCTGACTGCTTGGAAATTGAACGCTTGATTTTATCAAAACGTGGTTTTTCTGAGCCAGTTATTGATACCTTAATACAGGCTAGGAAGCCTGTTACCAGAAGGATTTACCATAAAATATGGCGTAAATACTTATATTGGTGCGAATCCAAGAGTTACTCATGGAGTAAGGTTAGGATTCCAAGGATATTGTCTTTTCTACAAGAAGGTTTAGAAAATGGGTTATCCGCTAGTTCTTTAAAGGCACAGATTTCAGCTCTGTCCATTCTTTTACACAAACGTCTGTCAGAAGTTCCGGACGTTCAAGCTTTTTGTCAGGCTTTAGCTAGGATCAAGCCTGTGTTTAAAACTGTTGCTCCGCCATGGAGTTTGAACTTAGTTCTTAATGTTTTACAGGGTGTTCCGTTTGAACCCCTTCATTCCATTGATATCAAGTTGTTATCTTGGAAAGTTCTGTTTTTAATGGCTATTTCCTCGGCTCGAAGAGTTTCTGAGTTATCTGCCTTACATTGTGATTCTCCTTATCTGATTTTTCATTCAGACAAGGTAGTTCTGCGTACTAAACCTGGGTTCCTACCTAAGGTGGTCACTAACAGGAATATCAATCAAGAGATTGTTGTTCCATCTTTGTGTCCTAATCCTTCCTCGAAGAAGGAACGTCTGCTACACAATCTAGATGTAGTCCGTGCCCTGAAATTTTATCTACAGGCAACTAAGGATTTTCGTCAAACGTCTTCCCTGTTTGTCGTTTATTCTGGTCAGAGGAGAGGTCAAAAAGCTTCGGCTACCTCTCTCTCCTTTTGGCTTCGTAGCATAATACGATTAGCCTATGAGACTGCTGGACAGCAGCCTCCTGAAAGAATTACAGCTCATTCTACTAGAGCTGTGGCTTCCACTTGGGCCTTTAAGAATGAGGCTTCTGTTGAACAGATTTGCAAGGCTGCAACTTGGTCTTCTCTTCATACTTTTTCCAAATTTTACAAATTTGACACTTTTGCTTCTTCGGAGGCTGTTTTTGGGAGAAAGGTTCTTCAGGCAGTGGTTCCTTCCGTATAAAGAGCCTGCCTGTCCCTCCCGTCATCCGTGTACTTTTGCTTTGGTATTGGTATCCCAGAAGTAATGATGACCCGTGGACTGACCACACTTAACAGGAGAAAACAAAATTTATGCTTGCCTGATAAATTCATTTCTCCTGTAGTGTGGTCAGTCCACGGCCCGCCCTGTTTTTTATGGCAGGCTTAAAAAATTTTTGGATTATACTCCAGTCACCACTACACCCTTGGGCTTCTCCTTTCTCGTTGGTCCTTTGGTCGAATGACTGGAGGTGACGTAGAGGGGAGGAGCTATATAGCAGCTCTGCTGGGTGAATCCTCTTGCACTTCCTGTAGGGGAGGAGATAATATCCCAGAAGTAATGATGACCCGTGGACTGACCACACTACAGGAGAAATGAATTTATCAGGCAAGCATAAATTTTGTTTTTTCCAAGGTGGCCCATGGGCCCATCAGTTGGCCATGAATGATTTATATTAAAAATGTGGATCCCTAATCCATGATCAACATTCAAAATTCTTTAAAAATGTAAGTGCAGAAAAGTAGATCTTATACTCTTATACATAAGGGTCACTCACACACATATACATTTAAATATTTAATATTAAATCTTTTATCAAAATAGATACAAATTACTTAAAATTTTGACAAAATTGTCTCGTTGTTGTTGGTATTTTATCAAATTTTCCCTTCTTTAAATGCAATTACTATAGTGAACTTTAAACTCTTTGATTTGATGCTCCAATGAAGTTTCTGTTGCACTTTTATAAATGATGTATATTTGTTCTGTCTTTAGAATACAAATTATGAAAGTATACAGCAGACGGCACGCAGCATTGCAGAGCAAGCTCATGATCTGGCCTATGACCCCAACTACATGTCGCCTTTTGCACAATTTGCCTGTGACTATGGTTTAAACGTGAGAGGTAAGTTACAAGGACAGCAAGTTATGATATAATGTACATTTGAGAGGGAGAAATATTAAGTAGTTGTACTGGGAACTTTAGTCTGTGCACCGAATTTACATATTAAAGAAATGTAATTTAGTCTTTTTTTTTTTTTTTTATTTAGGAGGAAAACCAGACGATATCACTGTTCTTCTTTCCATAGTAGCTGAATATACAGACTAACATGCAGAAAGAAACATCTAGTATAAACTACTTATTCTTCTTTTGCTACCCTTGGACTTCGACATGTTGCACTGTTTCCTGCGGGCAGGATCACAATTTATTTTTCAAGTTCTTTTTTTTGTTTGGATTGGCCAGTTATAAAATGATAAAAGAAGCATAATGCTGTGTGCATACATTACAACTGAGGTCACTGTAAAACCACTACTGTCTAAAGTATCTGATACAGAAACGAAAAGATTTGCCAGCTATTGAAAGAACTTGCCCCAAATGCTGTTTTATGAACCTGTTTTTCAGCATTTGTTTCACATTTAACCCAACCAGATCTGTCAATAGCATGATATATTTTCAGTTTAGTGCAGTATTTTTCCAAACTTTTCATTGTCCTGGGACAAATATTGTAATACTGTGAAAATCATGCGATTCCCTAGTTATTTTCATATGCCCTTGATACCCCAATAATTCCTTTAATATTGTAGGAATATAGTGAACTAAGAAGTGCTATAAGCAATAATACACAATGTCACTAAGAACTTTCAATATTTAAGAGTTTATGGTGAAAAAAAGATACTATGCACAATTTGGCATTTTTTTGACCTGGTGACATAATTGTGTGTAAAACCATCAGGTGAGGATTGTGATAACCAACAACTTGATGTATGTTTATACTTACGTAACCTAAAATGTTTCTAACGTTATACACATTGCTTTAGACTTAGGTATTCCCTTCAACAAAAGAAACCAAAAAAGAAGTACATTTGGTATTAGAAGTTAATTGGGACATTTTTTCAAATCTAAATTAAACTTTTTATGATTTTACATACACGTCCCTTTAACCAAAATTGCTAGTGTATATATTTGATTTCATTTCTGACTTTTCGCATCTTACCAGTACCCCATATTTGGGTGCTAGTAATTATATTTAGTTATCTCTACTCAACAGTTGGCCAAAAATGAATATTGGGTTGTTTAGTAAAAACCCCATATTCATTTTTGGGCAATATGGGGTTCTTTTAGCGGTAAATGTTATTTCTGAAGATACTAAAAGCCATCTGTTTATATGTAATACACACACACAATTATTATTTTTTTGGGTAATTTACTGACACAAATAAGCACGCACATAATGTTTGAGTAAATTTAGTCTCTGTATACATTGAATAACATCCATCATCGTGTTTTTTTGGGGGGCGGTTATATTTCTTAGCAACTGTTCTCTGTATGTTACATTTAAGAGAGTTCCACAGGTTGTCTGTATTTTCATTGTATTTTACCTGTGTGTCTGTTACCTCAGTTTGTATATATTTTTGTGAAATTGTACTGTATATTTGAATTGCATAACTGTTGAGAGCTTTTTATTTAAATATTTTCAACATGTACTATGTACATGTCATAACAGTAGTGCGTCATGCTTGTAACAGGCATTTCATTCTCAGTGGTAATGTGTAAGCAGTTATATAACGAGAGAGGTTGAGAAATGTATGTTTTCCTGTATTAGCATGTTCTATATGAGGTCATATTAAATGGCTTCTTAAATTGCCTTAACTCCCCTAAACTTGATAGAGCAGAGTAAGCAGCCAATGAATGAGCTTGGTTCAAAACGTAGAGCAATGACAGATAAGTGACAAACTTGTATTTCTTATTTTGGTTTATTCTAATTTAAATTAATTTCCTTTGAGATTTTTAAATGAAAGAGAAAAAAAAATGTTTTACTAACATCACACTATGTAAAACGAAATCATCATTATTTTGATTGAAGTACATATTCAGGTTACAACTAGACTGTGTAGCTCTGACAGGAGTAAAACTTGCGCTTCAGTAAATGTGTTTTCTTCTCCGTTAGAGACCTGCAATATGGTACGGACCTATTTCCAAGCACTAGAAGCAAACTTTTACAGGGCTGGGCATTTCCAGACTAATAAAAATTTGCAAAGGACTAGTCGGAAATTGGTCTTTTTCTAGAGTTTAACTTGGAACTTATTTATTAACCCATAAATTGTTCAAATCACTAATTTGCTTAGCACAAATGCCTTCAGAAACAATATTTTAGTCCACAAAAGTAGCACTAATATGTGTTCATATGGGAGTATATAAATCACACATGCAATACATTATCCCACCTTCTGCAAAAGCAGCAACATGAAGTCACCCAAATTATAACAAATGTATTATTAGTGCATTGCAATTCAAATGTTAAAATCTGTGACATTCATGGCACTTTATTTTGTATTCATGGTTAAAGCCTCATAATGCTGTGACGCTCTGTTTTGCTGCGTGTAGCGTGGAACAATTGTTTAAGGCATTGTGGAATTCTGGAGCCATATGATCAACACTTCCCGGTAAAATACATATTTATTTTTAAATGAAAATGTTAATTCTTATGTGAATAATTGTGTAAACTAAATTGTGTGAGTTTGACTTACATCTGCATTGCTTGATTATGCAATTAGATTTAAAATTCCACTATGCTTCTTAATATTTTTACCTCAGCTAAGAGATTCCGAGATTGGTTTTACAAGTTTTAGCTAATTTTTTTTTCTTTTAGGCAACACCAAAGATTAGTAAAAGGAAATACTTTCCATCTCTATTTATGAAGCAATACTGTATTATAAATGAATATTGCATCATTGTTTGTGTAATTTCACTCTGCACTTACATATCAGCCTAACATTTTCCTCTAATGCTGTCTGCGCACAAGCTCTATAATTAAAACCAATGCACTTTGTAAGAGTAAAAAAGATAATTATGTGGTCAAGCTGTCGTGTTATGAGACACAAAGCAAGATTTAATTGGTTGGAGTTGTATTAAGTGAATGTTGAGGTATTTTTTTTTTTTATACGTAAATGAGAACGGAGATACTCGGCTAATAAAACATTTAATGAATATGTCACTACAATGTATAAAAGGTAGAATTAGAAGTGTATGTCATGCTGAAGGTCTTCAGATTGAAAATGGTAATGTGATAAAAGTTAAGATTACTGTGTGAATGTATTTTTTTTTTCTTTCTATTTTTTAAGTTGCACCAGTTTTCCATTATGAGGTGCATCAGTTTGTTATATTCTAGATTTATGTCAAATTTAACAATGCCGGTGAAAATTTAGCAAAGTAAATGTATTTTTGTGACTCTAGGAATAAATGAATCAAGTATTTAAATACTTTAGTTTTTTTTTTTTTTTAAACTACCATTTCTCATTTCTAAGACAAATGTCAACATTTGATGTATGAAATTACACTGAAATATAGGAAAAACCTGTAAATACATTTAAGTAAACTGTAAGAAATTATTTAATAAATATAGTATTTATACTAAAAAAAAGTCTGCTTTTTTTGTTGGAATGCATCTCTGCTTGTTTTGCATAAAACTACTATACTGTATGAAATTTTGATTTAGTAAAAATATTTAGTCAAGAGACGGTTATCGTCTTTGCACATGAAACAGAAGATAATCAAGTTTAATATTATTATTATCAGGTATTTGTAGAGCGCCAACAGATTCTGCAGCGCCATAAACATAGTCGGTATACAGGATAACATTTATAGGGATTCAATGGGTGAAGGAAGGCCCTGCCAAGAGATGCACTGTTGTAGTCTGCTCTTATGAAGGCGATCTGCAAACAGCTGGGCTCATAGGCTTACATTCTAAGGGGCTCAAGGGAAAAGCAATGGAGGTAGGAAAGGTTAGTGTAGATTGTATGCATCCCTGAATAGTAGCGTCTTTAGGAAGTGCTTGAAGCTGTTAAAACTAGGGGAGAGTCTTGTGGAGTGAGGCAGGGAGAGTGCCACAAGATGGGGGCCAGTCTGGAGAAGTCCTGTAAACAGGAATGTGAGGCAGTAACAAGAGAGGAGGAGAGTAGGAGATTGTGATCAGAGCGAAGGGGACGGGAGGGAGAGTATCTGGAGACAAGGTCTGAAATGTAGGAGGGGGTAGTGCAGTTGAGGGCTTTGTATGTCAGAGTGAGGATTTTGTGTTTAATCCTGGAGGCAAGAAGAATCCAGTGAAGGGATTGGCAGAGAGGTGCAGCAGATGAAGAGCGACGTGTAAGGAAGATGAGCCTGGCAGAGGCATTCATTAAGGATTGTAAAGGAGCTAGGCGGCAGCTAGGTAGACCAGAGAGGACAGAGTTGCAGTAGTCGAGGTGGGAAAGGATTAGAGAGTGGATTCAAATCTTAGTTGTCTTGTGTAAGGAAATTTCTAATTTTAGAGATGTTTTTAAGGTGTAAGCGGCAGGCTTTAGCCAAGGACTGAATGTGAGGAGTGAAGGAAAGGTCTGAGTCAAGTGTGATCCCAAGACATCGGGCATGCAGGGTAGGGGTAATGATGGAATTGTCAACAGTTATAGAATTTTTTTTGGGGGGGGGGTGGAGATTTTGGAAGCAGGGGAAAAAATGAGTTCAGTTTTGGAGAGATTTAGCTTAAAGGGACACTGAGCCCAAATTTTTTTTCTTTCATAATTTAGATAGAACATGCAATTTTAAGCAACTTTATGATTTACTCCTATTATAAAAGTTCTTCATTCTCTTGGTATCTTTATTTGAAAAGCAAGAATGTAAGTTTAGATGCCGGCCCATTTTTGGTTAACAGCCTGGGTTGTTCTTGCTGATTGGTGGATAAATTCACCCACTAATAAACAAACAACTGCTGTCTAAGCCCTGCACCAAACATTGGCTAGCTGCTTAGATGCCTTCTTTCTTTCATGTAATTGGCAAGAGTCCATGAGCTAGTGACGTATGGGATATACATTCCTACCAGGAGGGGCAAAGTTTCCCAAACCTCAAAATGCCTATAAATACACCCCTCACCACATCCACAATTCAGTTTTACAAACTTTGCCTCCTATGGAGGTGGTGAAGTAAGTTTGTGCTAAGATTTCTACGTTGACATGCGCTTCTCAGCATTTTGAAGCACGATTCCTCTCAGAGTACAGCGAATTTCAGAGGGATGTGAAGGGATTAACCTCTATTGAATGCAATGGTTTTCCTCACGGGAGATCTATTTCATAAGTTCTCTGTTATCGGTCGTAGAGATTCATCTCCTACCTCCCTTTTCAGATCGACGATATACTCTCATATTCCATTACCTCTACTGATAACTGTTTCAGTACTGGTTTGGCTATCTGCTATATGTGGATGGGTGTCTTTCGGTAAGTATGTTTTTATTACTTAAAACACCTCAGCTATGGTTTGGCAATTTATGCATTAATATAAAGTTCTAAATATATGTATTGTACTTATATTTGCCATGAGTCAGGTTCATGTATTTCCTTTTTTGCAGACTGTCAGTTTCATATTTGGGGAAAATAAACATATTAAGAAATATTTCTTCTATAAGGTACGATTCATCCTTTATTTGTGGGATATTATCCTCCTGCTAACAGGAAGTGGCAAAGAGCACCACAGCAGAGCTGTCTATATAGCTCCTCCCTTAGCTCCACCCCCCAGTCATTCTCTTTGCCTACTCTAAGTACTAGGAAGGGTAAATTGAAAGAGGTGATAAAATATTAGTTTTTAATTTCTTCAAGCAAGAGTTTTTTGTTTTAAATGGTACCGGTGTGTACTATTTACTCTCAGGCAGCAGATGGATGAAGACTTCTGCCTGGAGGATGATGATCTTAGCATTTGTAACTAAGATCCAGTGCTGTTCCCACAGAGGCTGAGGGGTACAAGAAACTTCAGTGTGATGAACGTTTTCATGCTATAGAGCAGTGAGGTATGTTCAGTCATTTTTTCTGGAGAGACTGTATTTCTCTTGTAAGGTGTATCCAGTCCACGGATCATCCATTACTTGTGGGATATTCTCATTCCCAACAAGAAGTTGCAAGAGAAAACCCACAGCAGAGCTGTAATATAGCTCCTCCCCTAACTGTCATAGCCAGTCATTCTCTTGCAACTCTCAACAAGCAAGGACGTTGTAGGAGAGAGTGGTTAAATATAGCTAGTTTTCTTCAATCAAAAGTTTGTTATTTTTAAATAGTACCGGAGTTGTGCTATTTTTCCTCAGGCAGTAAATGGAAGAAGAATCTGCCTGAGGTTTCTATGATCTTAGCAGGTTGTAACTAAGATCCATTGCTGTTCTCACATATGTCTGAGGGGATTACACAGATGAGTTAAAACTTCAGCGAGAGAATGGCGAGCAGTTTATTCTGCTATCAGGTTTTTGCAGTTATAATTTTTTCTAGAGATGGAAAACACTAGAAAATGCTGCTGATACCGGATTAATGTAAGTTAAGCCTGAATACAGTGATTTAATAACGACTGGTATCATGCTTACTCCCAGGGGTAATACCCTTATGATATTGCAATATAAAACGTTTGCTGGCATGTTTAATCGTTTTTATATATACTTTGGTGATAAAACTTTATTGGGGCCTAGTTTTTTCCACATGGCTGGCTTAAATTTTGCCTAGAAACAGTTTACTGAGGCTTTCCACTGTTACTATGAGTGGGAGGGGCCTATATTAACGTGTTTTTGTGCAGTTAAAATTACAAACTAAGACATCCAGATTCCCTCAAAGGCCCTCTTAATGCTATATGACATCTCTTAAGGGCCCAAAGGCTTTCCAAAGTCGTTTATTGGGGAAGGTAGGGCTACAGCTTGCTGTGGCAGTTGGTTGTGACTGTTTAAAAAACGTCTATTTCGTTTTTTGTATCCGTTTTTTGAACTAAGGGGTTAATCATCCATTTGCAAGTGGGTGCAATGCTCTGCTAGTCTATTACATACACTGTAAAAATTTTGTTTGATTTACTGCATTTTTTCACTGTTTTTCAAATTCTGACAAAATTTGTTTCTCTTAAAGGCACAGTACCATTTTTTTATATTTGCTTGTTAACTTGATTTAAAGTGTTTTCCAAGCTTGCTAGTCTCATTGCTAGTCTGTATAAACATGTCTGACATAGAAGAAACTCCTTGTTCATTATGTTTAAAAGCCATGGTGGAACCCCCTCTTAGAATGTGTACCTAATGTACTGATTTCATTTTAGGCAATAAAGATCATTTTCTGTCTTTTAAAAAATTTTATCACCAGAGGAATCTGACGAGGGGGAAGTTATGCCGACTAACTTCCCCACGTGTCAGACCCTTTGACTCACGCTTAAGGGACTCACGCTCAAATGGCGCCAAGTACATCTAGGGCGCCCATAGCGTTTACTTTACAAGACATGGCGGCAGTCATGGATAATACACTGTCAGCGGTATTAGTCAGACTACCTGAACTTAGAGGTAAGCGAGATAGCTCTGGGGTGAGACAAAATGCAGAGCATACTGGCGCTTTAAGAACCATGTCTGATACTGCCTCACAATATGCAGAAGCTGAGGAAAGAGAGCTTCAGTCAGTGGGTGATGTTAATGACTCAGGAAGATACCTGATTCTCATATTTCTACATTTAAATTTAAGCTTGAACACCTCCGTGTGTTGCTTAGGGAGGTTTTAGCTGCCCTGAATGACTGTGATTCCATTGCAGTGCCAGGGAAATTGTGTAGACTGGATAAATACTTGCAGTGACGGTGTGTACTGATGTTTTTCCAATACCTTAAAGGTTTACAAAAATTATTAATAAGGAATGGGATAGACCAGGTGTGCCGTTCTCTTCCCCTCCTATTTTTAGAAAAAGGTTTCCAATAGACGCCACCACACGGGACTTATGGCAGACAGTCCCTAAGGTGGAGGGAGCAGTTTCTACTCTAGCAAAGCGTACTACTATCCCCATCGAGGACAGTTGTGCTTTTTTAGATCCAATGGATAAAAAATTAGGTTACCTTAAGAAAATATTTATTCAACAAGGTTTTATCCTACAGCCCTTTGCATGCATTGCCCCTGTCACTGCGGTGTACTGGTTTGAGTCTCTGGAAGAGGCTTTACAGGTAGCGACTCCATTGGATGACATACTTGGCAAACTTAGAGTACTTAAGCTAGCCAATTCTTTTCTTTCTGATGCCATTGTTCATTTGACTAAACTAACGGCTAAGAATTCTGGTTTTGCTATACAGGTGCGCAGAGCGCTATGGCTTAAATCATGGTCAGCTGACGTGACTTCAAAATCTAAGCTACTTAACATTCCCTTCAAGAGGCAGACCCTATTCTGGCCTGGTTTGAAGGAGATTATTGCTGATATTACTGGAGGAAAAGGTCATGCCCTTCCTCAGGACAGGTCCAAATCTAGGGCCAAACAGTCTAATTTTCGTGCCTTTCAAAACTTCAAGGCAGGTGCGGCATCAATTTCCTCTAATAATAAACAAGAGGGAACTTTTGCTCAATCTAAGACAGTCTGGAGACCAAACCAGACCTGGAAAAAATGTAAGCAAGTCAAAAAAGCCTGCTGCTGCCTCTAAGACAGCATGAAGGAACGGCCCCCTATCCGGTAACGGATCTAGTAGGGGGCAGACTTTCACTCTTCGCCCAGGCGTGGGCAAGAGATGTTCAGGATCCCTGTGCATTGGAAATTATATCCCAGGGATATCTTCTGGACTTCAAAGCTTCCCCCCCAAAAAGGAGATTTCACCTTTCACAATTATCTGCACACCAGATAAAGAGAGAGGCATTCTTACACTGTGTACGAGTCCTCCTAGTTATGGGAGTGAACAGGAACAGGGTTTTTACTCAAATCTGTTTGTGGTTCCCAAAAAAGAGGGAACCTTCAGACCAATTTTGGATCTAAAGATCTTAAACAAATTCCTCAAAGTTCCGTCGTTCAAGATGGAAACTATTCGTACCATCCTACCACTGATCCAGGAGGGTCAATATATGACTACAGTGGATCTAAAGGATGCTTATCTTCACATTCCGATACACAAAGATCATCATCGGTTTCTCAGGTTTGCCTTTCAAGACAGGCATTACCAGTTGTAGCTCTTCCCTTTGGATTAGCTACAGCCCCAAAAATCTTTACAAAGGTTCTAGGGTCGCTTATGGCGGTCCTAAGGCCGCGGGGCATAGCAGTAGCCCCTTATTTAGACGACATCCTGATAGACGTCAAACTTCCAAATTGCCAAGTCTCATACGGACGTAGTACTGACATTTCTGAGGTCGCATGGGTGGAAAGTGAACGAGGAAAAGAGTTCTCTATCCCCACTCACAAGTTTCCTTTCTAGGGACTCTGATAGATTCTGTAGAAATGAAAATTCACCTGACGGAGTCCGGGTTATCAAAGCTTCTAAATTCCTGCCGGGTTCTTCATTCCATTCCGCGCCCTTCAGTGGCTCAGTGTATGGAAGTAATCGGCATAATGGTAGCGGCAATGGACATAGTGCCGTTTGCACGCTTACATCTCAGACCGCTGCAACTATGCATGCTCAGTCAGTGGAGCGGGGATTACACAGATTTGTCCCCTCAACTGAATCTGGACCAAGAGACCAGGGATTCTTTTCCCTGGTAGCTATCTTGGGTCCATCTGTCCAAAGGTATGACCTTTTACAGGCCAGATTGGACAATTGTAACAACAAATGCCAGCCTTCTAGGTTGGGGTGCAGTCTGGAACTCCCTGAAGGCTCAGGGATCGTGGACTCAGGAGGAGTCTCTCCTTCCAATAAATATTCTGGAACTAAGAGCGATATTCAAGGCAATTCAGGCTTGGCCTCAATTAGCAACTCTGAGGTACATCAGATTTCAGTCGGACAACATCACGACTGTAGCTTACATCAACCATCAAGGGGGAACAAGAAGTTCCCAAGCGATGTTAGAAGTCTCAAAGATAATTCGCTGGGCAGAGATTCACTCTTGCCACCTATCAGCTATCCATATCCCAGGTGTAGAGCACTGGGAGGCGGATTTTCTAAGTCGTCAGACTTTTCATCCGGGAGAGTTGGAACTCCATCCGGAGGTATTTGCACAACTGATTCATCGTTGGGGCAAACCAGAACTGGATCTCATGGCGTCTCGCCAGAACGCCAAGCTTCCTTGTTACGGATCCAGGTCCAGGGATCCCAAGGCGACACTGATAGATGCTCTAGCAGCGCCCTGGTCTTTCAACCTGGCTTCTGTGTTTCCACCGTTTCCTCTGCTCCCTAGACTGATTGCCAAGATCAAGCAGGAGAGAGCATCGGTGATTCTGATAGCACCTGCGTGGCCACGCAGGACCTGGTATGCAGATCTAGTGAACATGTCATCCTTTCCACCATGGTCTCTGCTTCTGAGACAGGACCTTCTACTTCAGGGTCCTTCCAACCATCCAAATCTAATTTCTCTGTGGCTGACTGCCTAGAGATTGAACGCTTGATTTTATCAAAGTGTGGCTTCTCCGAGTCAGTTATTGATACCTTAATACAGGCACGAAAGCCTGTCACCAGGAAAATTTACCATAAGGTATGGCGTGGATATCTTTATTGGTGTGAATCCAAGGGTTACTCATGGAGTAAGGTCAGGATTCCTAGGATATTATCTTTTCTCCAAGAAGGTTTGGAAAAAGGATTGTCAGCTAGTTAAGCGTCTGGTAGATGTTCCAGACGTTCAGGCTTTTTGTCAGGCTTTAGTTAGAATCAAGCCTGTGTTTAAACCGGTTGCTCCACCATGGAGCTTAAACTTGGTTCTTAAGGTTCTTCAAGAAGTTCCGTTTGAACCTCTTCATTCCATAGATATCAAACTTTTATCTTGGAAAGTCCTTTTTTTGGTAGCTATTTCCTCGGCTCGAGTCTCCCGAGTTATCTGCCTTACAATGTGATTCTCATCTGATTTTTCATACGGATAAGGTAGTCCTGCGTACCAAATCTGGGTTCTTACCTAAGGTGGTATCTAACAAGAATATCAATCAAGAGATTGTTGTTCCATCCTTGTGTTACACAATCTGGACGTGGTCCGTGCTTTAAAGTTTTACTTACAAGCTACTAAAGATTTTCGTCAAACATCTGCTTGGTTTGTTGTCTACTCTGGACAGAGGAGAGGTCAAAAGGCTTCGGCAACCTCTCCTTCTTTTTGGCTAGGAAGCTTAATCCGCTTAGCCAGAGACTGCTGGACAGCAGCCTCCTGAAAGGATTACAGCTCATTCCACTAGAGCTGTGGCTTCCACTTGGGCCTTTAAAAATGAGGCTTCTTTTGAACAGATTTGCAAGGCAGCGACTTGGTCTTCATTCATACTTTTTCAAAATTTTGCAAATTTGATACTTTTGCTTCTTCGGAGGCTATATTTGGGAGAGAGGTTTTACAGGCAGTGTTTCCTTCCATTTAAGTTCCTGCCTTGTCCCTCCCTTCATCCGTGTACTTTAGCTTTGGTATTGGTATCCCACAAGTAATGGATGATCCGTGGACTGGATACACCTTACAAGAGAAAACACAATTTATACTTACCTGATAAATTTATTTCTCTTGTGGTGTATCCAGTCCACGGCCCGCCCTGTCATTTTAAGGCAGGTAATTTTTAAATTTAAACTACAGTAACCACTGCACCCTATGGTTCCTCCTTTTTCGGCTTGTTTTCGGTCGAATGACTGGCTATGACAGTTAGGGGAGGAGCTATATTACAGCTCTGCTGTGGGTTTCCTCTTGCAACTTCCTGTGTAATGGATGATCCGTGGACTGGATACACCACAAGAGAAATACATTTATCAGGTAAGTATAAATTGTGTTTTCAGAAAGGCTGACGGTATCCCCATGAGGGTAAGGGTAAGTAGTAATCCTAAGAGCTATAGAAAGGCATGACTAAGCTTGCATAAGGGGCTAATTAAAAAAAATGGTTGACACTGAGTTTTGAATGTTTGTGGGCAAACGTTTTATGAACTGGGAGTGCTGTTAACGTTTTGTGGGCAATAATTGTTTTTTTGGGCAACTTTATTGAGGGTACTCTTTGCTTATTTTTTGGGTCTCAGAACCCACATGGCTAGTTTAAAACCGCTCTGGTGCGGTTCTTTGAGGCTGTAGAGACATCGAGTGAGATGGGCGGGGCATATTTTCGCTCCTCAGATGCACAGTTGTTTTCACTCAGCAAGCTCCAACTCCTGAGGCCCTTGTGAATGTTTTGGGCCAAATCAAAGCTTTAACCCCATATTTACTATCCCTGAGGGAAAGTAGGCGCCACAGCAGGGCTGTGGCAAGGTGCTGGGGGTGTTTTTTCCGGATTTAGGCCTGATTTCAATCCGGTTTGCACATTGAGGGTTTAAATGTTAAATTTTCTTGTGGGGCAAACTTAACTACACATATTGAGTCTGCTTGCAAAAATTTGAAAAATTTGGTGCATTTTAAAGCAATTTTGCTTCATGTAATTGGCAAGAGTCCATGAGCTAGTGACATATGGGATATACAATCCTACCAGGAGGGGCAAAGTTTCCCAAACCTCAAAATGCCTATAAATACACCCCTCACCACACCCACAATTCAGTTTTACAAACTTTGCCTCCTATGGAGGTGGTGAAGTAAGTTTGTGCTAAGATTTCTACGTTGATATGCGCTTCTCAGCATTGTTGAAGCCAGATTCCTCTCTGAGTACAGCGAATGTCAGAGGGACGTGAAGGTAGTATCACTTATTTGAATACGATGATTTCCCTAACGGGGGTCTATTTCATAGGTTCTCTGTTATCGGTCGTAGAGATTCATCTCCTACCTCCCTTTTCAGATCGACGCTATACTCTCAATTTACCATTACCTCTACTAATAACTGTTTTAGTACTGGTTTGGCTATCTGTTATATGTGGATGGGTGTCTTTTGGTAAGTATGTTTTTATTACTTAAGGCACTCTCAGCTATGGTTTGGCACTTTATGCATTTATATAAAGTTCTAAATATATGTTTTGTACTTATATTTGCCATTAGTTAGGTTCATGAATCTCCTTCTGCAGACTGTCAGTTTCATATTTGGGGAATAACATAATTTATGTAAGAACTTACCTGATAAATTCATTTCTTTCATATTAGCAAGAGTCCATGAGCTAGTGACGTATGGGATATACATTCCTACCAGGAGGGGCAAAGTTTCCCAAACCTTAAAATGCCTATTAATACACCCCTCCCCACACCCACAATTCAGTTTAACGAATAGCCAAGAAGTGGGGTGATAAAAGGAGCGAAAGCATCAAAAAATAAGGAATTGGAATAATTGTGCTTTATACAAAAAAATCATAATCACCACAAAAAAAGGGTGGGTCTCATGGACTCTTGCTAATATGAAAGAAATTAATTTATCAGGTAAGTTCTTACATAAATTATGTTTTCTTTCATGTAATTAGCAAGAGTCCATGAGCTAGTGACGTATGGGATAGCAGATACCCAAGATGTGGAACTTCCACGCAAGAGAGGGAGGGATAAAATAAAGACAGCCAATTCCGCTGAAAAAATAATCCACAACCCATATCAAAAGTTTTAATCTTTATAATGAAAAAAACTGAAATTATAAGCAGACGAATCGAACAGAAAAAGCTGCCTGAAGTACTTTTCTACCAAAAACTGCTTCAGAAGAAGAAAACACATAAAAATGGTAGAATTTAGTAAAAGTATGCAAAGAAGACCAAGTTGCTGCTTTGCAAATCTGATCAACAGAAGCTTCATTCCTAAAAGCCCAGGAAGTAGAAACTGACCTAGTAGAATTAGCCGTAATCCTTTGAGGGGACTTACCCGACTCCACATAAGCATGATGAATCAAAGACTTTAACCAAGACGCCAAAGAAATGGCGGAAGCCTTCTGACCTTTCCTGGAACCAGAAAAGATAACAAATAGACTGGATGTCTTCCTAAAATCTTTAGTAGCTTCAACATAATATTTCAAAGCTCTAACTACATCCAAAGAATGTAGCGATCTTTCCTTAGAATTCTTAGGATTAGGACATAATGAAGGAACAACAATTTCTCTACTAATGTTAGAATTCACAACCTTAGGTAAAAATTGAAAAGAAGTCCGTAACACCGCCTTATCCAGATGAAAAATCAGAAAAGGAGATTCACAAGAAAGAGCAGATAACTCAGAAACTCTTCTAGCAGAAGAGATAGCCAAAAGGAACAATACTTTCCAGGAAAGTAATTTAATGTCCAGAGAATGCATAGGCTCAAACGGAGGAGCCTGCAAAGCCTTCAAAACCAAATTAAGACTCCAAGGAGGAGAGATCGACTTAATGACAGGTTTGATACGAACCAAAGCCTGTACAAAACAACGAATATCAGGAAGATTAGCAATCTTTCTGCGAAAAAGAACAGAAAGAGCAGAGATTTGTCCTTTCAAAGAACTTGCAGACAAACCTTTATCTAAACCATCCTGAAGAAATTGTAAAATTCTAGGAATTCTGAAAGAATGCCAGGAGAATTTATGAGAAGAACACCAAGAGATGTAAGTCTTCCAAACTCGATAATAAATCTTTCTAGAGACGGATTTACGAGCCTGTAACATAGTGTTAATCACTGAGTCAGAGAAACCTCTATGACTGAGGATCAAGCGTTCAATCTCCATACCTTCAAATGTAATGATTTGAGATCCTGATGGAAAAATGGGACTTGAGATAGAAGGTCTGGTCTTAATGGAAGTGTCCAAGGTTGGCAACTGGCCATCCGAACGAGATCCGCAAACCAAAACCTGTGTGGCCATGCTGGAGCCACCAGCAGTACAAATGAACGCTCCAATAGAATTTTGGAGATCACTTTTGGAAGAAGAACTAGAGGCGGAAAGATATAAGCAGGATAATAATTCCAAGGAATTGACAACGCATCCACTGCTTCCGCCTGAGGATCCCGGGATCTGGACAGATACCTGGGAAGTTTCTTGTTCAAATGAGAGGCCATCAGATCTATTTCTGGAAGACCCCAGAGTCGAACAATCTGAAGAAAAACCTCTGGATGAAGAGACCATTCGCCCGGATGTAACGTCTGGCGACTGAGGTAATCCGCTTCCCAATTGTCTACACCTGGGATGTGAACCGCAGAAATTAGACAGGAGCTGGATTCCGCCCATACAAGTATCCGAGATACTTCTTTCATAGCTTGAGGACTGTGAGTCCCCCCTTGATGATTGACATATGCCACGGTCGTGACATTGTCTGTTTGAAAACAAATAAACGATTCTCTCTTCAGAAGAGGCCAAAACTGAAGAGCTCTGAAAATCGCACGGAGTTCCAAAATGTTGATTGGTAATCTCGCCTCCTGAGATTCCCAAACCCCTTGCGCTGTCAGAGATCCCCATACAGCTCCCCAACCTGATAGACTCGCATCTGTTGAGATCACAGTCCAGATTGGACCAACGAAAGAGGCCCCTTGAATTAAACGATGGTGATCCATCCACCAAGTTAGAGATGATCGAACATTGGGATTTAAGGATATTATTTGTGATATCCTCGTATAATCCCTGCACCACTGGTTCAGCATACAAAGCTGGAGTGGCCTCATGTGAAAATGAGCAAAAGGGATTGCGTCCGATGCAGCAGTCATGAGACCTAAAATCTCCATGCATAATGCTACCGAAGGGAACAATCAAGACTGAAGGTTTCGACAGGCTGAAACCAATTTCAGACGTCTCTTTTCTGTCAGAGACAAAGTCATGGACACTGAATCTATTTGGAAACCTAAAAAGGTTACTCTTGTCTGAGGAATCAAGGAACTCTTTGGTAAATTAATCCTCCAACCATGTCTTTGAAGAAACAACACAAGGTGATTCGTATGAGATTCTGCAGAATGTGAAGACTGAGCAAGTACGAAGATATCGTCCAAATAAGGAAATACCGCAATACCCTGTTCTCTGATTACAGAGAGAAGGGCACCGAGAACCTTCGAAAAGATCCTTGGTGCTGTTGCTAGACCAAATGGAAGAGCAATAAACTGGTTATGCTTGTCTAGAAAAGAGAATCTCAGAAACTGATAGTGATCTGGATGAATTGGAATATGCAGGTATGCATCCTGTAAGTCTATTGTAGACATATAATGCCCTTGCTGAACAAAAGGCAGAATAGTTCTTATAGTCACCATTTTGAATGTTGGAATCCTTACATAACGATTCAATATTTTTAGATCCAGAACCGGTCTGAAAGAATTCTCTTTCTTTGGTACGATGAATAGATTTGAATAAAACCCCAGACCCTGTTCCAGAACAGGAACTGGTATAATTACCCCAGCTAACTCTAGGTCTGAAACACATTTCAGAAACGCCTGAGCCTTCACTGGATTGACTGGAATGCGTGAGAGAAAGAATCTTCTCACAGGCGGCCTTACTTTGAAACCTATTCTGTACCCTTGCGAAACAATGTTCTGAATCCAAAGATTGTGAACCGAATTGATGCAAACATCTTTGAAAAATCGTAACCTGCCCCCTACCAGCTGTGCTGGAATGAGGGCCGCACCTTCATGCGGATTTAGGGGCTGGTTTTGACTTTCTGGAAGGCTTGGATTTATTACAGTCTGGATTAGGTTTCCAACCGCAAACTGTTCCTTTAGGGGAAGGATCGGGCTTCTGCTCCTTATTCTGATGAAAGGAATGAAAACGATTAGCAGCCCTGTAATTAGCTTTAGATTTTTTGCCCTAAAGCAAAAAGGCACCCTTCCCTCCAGTAACAGTTGAAATTATAGAATCCAACTGAGAACCAAACAACTTATTACCTTGGAAAGAGAGAGAAAGCAAAGTTGACTTAGAAGTCATATCTACATTCCAGGATTTAAGCCATAAAGCTCGTCTAGCTAAAATAGCTAAAGACATATACGGGACATCAACTCTGATATCAAAGATGGCATCACAAAGTTATTAGCGTGTTGAAGAAGTTTAACAATGCTATATGTATTATGATCTGTCACTTGTTGCGCTAAAGCTTCCAACCAGAAAGTTGAAGCTGCAGCAACATCAGCCAAAGAGATAGCAGGTCTAAGAAGATTACCTGAACATAAATAAGCTTTTCTCAAAAAAGATTCAATTTTCCTATCTAAAGGATCTTTAAACGAAGTGCTATCTGCCGTAGGAATAGCAGTATGTTTGGCTAGAGTAGAGATAGCCCCATCGACTTTAGTGATTTTATCCCAAAACTCCAATCTATCAGATGGCACAGGGTACAATTTCTTAAACCTTGGAGAAGGAGTAAATGAAGTACCCAGACTATCCCATTCCCTAGCAATCACATCTGAGATAGCATCAGAAACTGGAAAAACTTCCGGAATTAACACATGAGGTTTATAAACCGAATTTAAACGTTTAGCAGTTTTAGTATCAAGAGGACTGGACTCCTCCATATCTAAAGCAATCAAAACTTCTTATGTAATGAACGAATAAACTCCATCTTAAATAAATATGAAGATTTATCAGTATCAATATCTGTAGTAGAATCTTCTGAACCGGAAAAAACCTCATCAGAAACAGATAAGTCAGAATGATGGCGGTCACTTAAAAATTCATCTGAAATATGAGAAGTTTTAAAAGACCTTTTACGCTTACTGGAAGGAGGAATAACAGACAGAGCCTTCCTAATAGAATTAGAAACAAATTATTTTACATTAACAGGAACATCCTGAACAATAGATGTTGAAGGAACAACAACAACAGGTAAAGGATTATTACTTATGGAAACACAATCTGTATGGGAAAGTTTATCATGACAGCTTTCACAAACTACAGCTGGAGGAACAGTTACCACAAGTTTACAACATATGCACTTAACTTTGGTAGAACCAGCATCAGGCAGCGTCTGTCCATTAGAGGATTTTGATCCAGGGTCAGGAAGAGACATCTTGCAAGATGTAATAGAAAAAACAACATATAAAGCAAAATTATCAAATTCCTTAAATGAAAGTTTCAGGAATGGAAAAGAATGCAAAATAATAAGCTTCTAGTAACCAGAAGCAATGAAAGAGAAATGTTTAAATAATGTGAGTAAAAAAAGACGCCCACATTTTTTTGGTGCAAAAAAATGTCTGAATACGCATGCGTAACAGAATACAACTTCCGGCGTAATTGCGTCGCCGGAAATGACAAAACTTTTAGCGCCAAAAAAGTATGCGCCAAAAATGACGTAATAAAAAGAAACATTTTCTGCCCCCGCGAGCCTAACAGCATGCAGGAAAAAATAGCCAAATGAAATTTTTCAAGGTAAGAAAAAAATAACTAAATGTATTATCCCAATAATGAAACTGACTGTATCTGTATTGAAAAGGAATACTGATTATCCTGAATCAAGGCAAATATAAATTTATATGCATATGTTTAGAACTTTACATATAAAGTGCCCAACCATAGCGTAGAGTGTCACACAAAATAAGACATACTTACCCCAGGACACTCCTCTACATATAGCAGATAGCCAAACCAGTACTGAAACGAGAATCAGTAGAGGTAATGGTATATAAGAGTATATCGTCGATCTGAAAAGGGAGGTAGGAGAAGAAATCTCTACGACCGATAACAGAGAACCTATGAAATAGATCCCCTAGAGGTAGACCATTGTATTCAAATAGGTAATACTCTCTTCACATCCCTCTGACATTCACTGCACTCTGATAGGAAAACCGGGCTTCAACCTGTTGCAAAGCGCATATCAACGAAGAATCTTAAGCACAAACTTACTTCACCACCTCCACGGGAGGCAATGTTTGTAAAACTGAATTGTGGGTGTGGTGAGGGGTGTATTTATAGGCATTTTAAGGTTTGGGAAACTTTGCCCCTCCTGGTAGGAATGTATATCCCATACGTCACTAGCTCATGGACTCTTGCTAATTACATGAAAGAAATAAACATTTTAAGAAATGTATTTCTTACCTGGGGTTTAGTCTTTTTTCAATTGACTACTAGTTGCAATTGCGGGTATTAGGCCCGCGGGTGCATCAAATGCTAAACTTTATTGCGTCATTCTTGGCGCGAAAAAACATAATTTATGTAAGAACTTACCTGATAAATTCATTTCTTTCATATTAGCAAGAGTCCATGAGCTAGTGACGTATGGGATATACATTCCTACCAGGAGGGGCAAAGTTTCCCAAACCTTAAAATGCCTATTAATACACCCCTCCCCACACCCACAATTCAGTTTAACGAATAGCCAAGAAGTGGGGTGATAAAAGGAGCGAAAGCATCAAAAAATAAGGAATTGGAATAATTGTGCTTTATACAAAAAAATCATAATCACCACAAAAAAAGGGTGGGTCTCATGGACTCTTGCTAATATGAAAGAAATTAATTTATCAGGTAAGTTCTTACATAAATTATGTTTTCTTTCATGTAATTAGCAAGAGTCCATGAGCTAGTGACGTATGGGATAGCAGATACCCAAGATGTGGAACTTCCACGCAAGATAGGGAGGGATAAAATAAAGACAGCCAATTCCGCTGAAAAAATAATCCACAACCCATATCAAAAGTTTTAATCTTTATAATGAAAAAAACTGAAATTATAAGCAGACGAATCGAACAGAAAAAGCTGCCTGAAGTACTTTTCTACCAAAAACTGCTTCAGAAGAAGAAAACATATAAAAATGGTAGAATTTAGTAAAAGTATGCAAAGAAGACCAAGTTGCTGCTTTGCAAATCTGATCAACAGAAGCTTCATTCCTAAAAGCCCAGGAAGTAGAAACTGACCTAGTAGAATTAGCCGTAATCCTTTGAGGGGACTTACCCGACTCCACATAAGCATGATGAATCAAAGACTTTAACCAAGACGCCAAAGAAATGGCGGAAGCCTTCTGACCTTTCCTGGAACCAGAAAAGATAACAAATAGACTGGATGTCTTCCTAAAATCTTTAGTAGCTTCAACATAATATTTCAAAGCTCTAACTACATCCAAAGAATGTAGCGATCTTTCCTTAGAATTCTTAGGATTAGGACATAATGAAGGAACAACAATTTCTCTACTAATGTTAGAATTCACAACCTTAGGTAAAAATTGAAAAGAAGTCCGTAACACCGCCTTATCCAGATGAAAAATCAGAAAAGGAGATTCACAAGAAAGAGCAGATAACTCAGAAACTCTTCTAGCAGAAGAGATAGCCAAAAGGAACAATACTTTCCAGGAAAGTAATTTAATGTCCAGAGAATGCATAGGCTCAAACGGAGGAGCCTGCAAAGCCTTCAAAACCAAATTAAGACTCCAAGGAGGAGAGATCGACTTAATGACAGGTTTGATACGAACCAAAGCCTGTACAAAACAACGAATATCAGGAAGATTAGCAATCTTTCTGCGAAAAAGAACAGAAAGAGCAGAGATTTGTCCTTTCAAAGAACTTGCAGACAAACCTTTATCTAAACCATCCTGAAGAAATTGTAAAATTCTAGGAATTCTGAAAGAATGCCAGGAGAATTTATGAGAAGAACACCAAGAGATGTAAGTCTTCCAAACTCGATAATAAATCTTTCTAGAGACGGATTTACGAGCCTGTAACATAGTGTTAATCACTGAGTCAGAGAAACCTCTATGACTGAGGATCAAGCGTTCAATCTCCATACCTTCAAATGTAATGATTTGAGATCCTGATGGAAAAATGGGACTTGAGATAGAAGGGGCAAAGTTTCCCAAACCTCAAAATGCCTATAAATACACCCCTCACCACACCCACAAATCAGTTTAACGAATAGCCAAGAAGTGGGGTGATGAGAAAAAGTGCGAAAGCATAAAAAATAAGGAATTGGAATAATTGTGCTTTATACAAAAAAATCATAATCACCACAAAAAAGGGCGGGCCTCATGGACTCTTGCTAATATGAAAGAAATGAATTTATCAGGTAAGTTCTTACATAAATTACGTTTTCATTCATGTAATTAGCAAGAGTCCATGAGCTAGTGACGTATGGGATAATGACTACCCAAGGATCTTCCACGCAAGAGTCACTAGAGAGGGAGGGATAAAATAAAGACAGCCAATTCCACTGAAAATAATCCACACCCAAAATAAAGTTTAATATTAAAAATATAAGCAGAAGATTCAAACTTTAAGTTTAATATTAAAAATATAAGCAGAAGATTCAAACTGAAACAACTGCCTGAAGTACTTTTCTACCAAAAACAGCTTCAGAAGAAGAAAACACATCAAAATGGTAGAATTTAGTAAAAGTATGCAAAGAAGACCAAGTTGCTGCTTTGCAAATCTGATCAACCGAAGCTTCATTCCTAAACGCCCAGGAAGTAGAAACTGACCTAGTAGAATGAGCTGTAATCCTCTGAGGCGGAGTTTTACCCGACTCAACATAGGCATGATGAATTAAAGATTTCAACCATGATGCCAAAGAAATGGCAGAAGCTTTCTGGCCTTTTCTAGAACCGGAAAAGATGACAAATAGACTAGAAGTCTTTCGGAAAGTCTTAGTAGCTTCAACATAATATTTCAAAGCTCTAACAACATCCAAAGAATGCAATGATTTCTCCTTAGAATTCTTAGGATTAGGGCATAATGAAGGAACCACAATTTCTCTACTAATGTTGTTGGAATTCACAACCTTAGGTAAAAATGTAAAAGAAGTTCGCAACACCGCCTTATCCTGATGAACAATCAGAAAAAGAGACTCACAAGAAAGAGCAGACAATTCAGAGACTCTTCTGGCAGAAGAGATGGCCAAAAGGAACAAAACTTTCCAAGAAAGTAATTTAATGTCCAATGAATGCATAGGTTCAAACGGAGGAGCTTGAAGAGCCCCCAGAACCAAATTCAAACTCCAAGGAGGAGAAATTGACTTAATGACAGGTTTTATACGAACCAAGGCTTGTACAAAACAATGAATATCAGGAAGATTAGCAATCTTTCTGTGAAAAAGAACAGAAAGAGCAGAGATTTGACCTTTCAAGGAACTTGCGGACAAACCTTTATCTAAACCATCCTGAAGAAACTGTAAAATTCTCGGAATTCTAAAAGAATGCCAGGAAAAATGATGAGAAAGATACCAAGAAATGTAAGTCTTCCAGACTCTATAATAAATCTCTCTAGATACAGATTTACGAGCCTGTAACATAGTATTAATCACAGAGTCAGAGAAACCTCTTTGACCAAGAATCAAGCGTTCAATCTCCATACCTTTAAATTTAAGGATTTGAGATCCTGATGGAAAAAAGGACCTTGCGACAGAAGGTCTGGTCTTAACGGAAGAGTCCACAGTTGGCAAGAGGCCATCCGGACAAGATCCGCATACCAAAACCTGTGAGGCCATGCTGGAGCTACCAGCAGAACAAACGAGCATTCTTTCAGAATCTTGGAGATTACTCTTGGAAGAAGAACTAGAGGCGGAAAGATATAGGCAGGATGATACTTCCAAGGAAGTGATAATGCATCCACTGCCTCCGCCTGAGGATCCCGGGATCTGGACAAATACCTGGGAAGTTTCTTTTTTAGATGAGAAGCCATCAGATCTATTTCTGGATGTTCCCACATTTGAACAATCTGAAGAAATACCTCTGGGTGAAGAGACCATTCGCCCGGATGCAACGTTTGGCGACTGAGATAATCCGCTTCCCAATTGTCTATACCTGGAATATGAACCGCAGAGATTAGACAGGAGCTGGATTCCGCCCAAACCAGAATTCGAGATACTTCTTTCATAGCCAGAGGACTGTGAGTCCCTCCTTGATGATTGATGTATGCCACAGTTGTGACATTGTCTGTCTGAAAACAAATGAACGATTCTCTCTTCAGAAGAGGCCAAGACTGAAGAGCTCTGAAAATTGCACGGAGTTCCAAAATATTGATCGGTAATCTCACCTCCTGAGATTCCCAAACCCCTTGTGCCGTCAGAGACCCCCACACAGCTCCCCAACCTGTAAGACTTGCATCTGTTGAAATTACAGTCCAGGTCGGAAGAACAAAAGAAGCCCCCTGAACTAAACGATGGTGATCTGTCCACCACGTCAGAGTGTCGTACAATCGGTTTTAAAGATATTAATTAAGATATCTTTGTGTAATCCCTGCACCATTGGTTCAGCATACAGAGCTGAAGAGGTCGCATGTGAAAACGAGCAAAGGGGATCGCGTCCGATGCAGCAGTCATAAGACCTAGAATTTCCATGCATAAGGCTACCGAAGGGAATGATTGTGACTGAAGGTTTCGACAAGCTGAAATCAATTTTAGACGTCTCTTGTCTGTCAAAGACAGAGTCATGGACACTGAATCTATCTGGAAACCCAAAAAGGTTACCCTTGTCTGAGTAATCAATGAATTGATCCTCCAACCATGATCTTGAAGAAACAACACAAGTCGATTCGTATGAAATTCTGCTAAATGTGAAGACTGAGCAAGTACCAAGATATCGTCCAAATAAGGAAATACCACAATACCCTGTTCTCTGATTACAGACAGAAGGGCACCGAGAACCTTTGTAAAAATTCTTGGAGCTGTTGCTAGGCCAAACGGCAGAGCCACAAACTGGTAATGCTTGTCCAGGAAAGAGAATCTCAGAAACTGATAGTGAGCTGGATGAATCGGAATATGCAGATATGCATCCTGTAAATCTATTGTAGACATATAATGCCCTTGCTGAACAAAAGGCAGGATAGTCCTTACAGTTACCATTTTGAATGTTGGTATCCTTACAAAACGATTCAATATTTTTAGATCCAGAACTGGTCTGAAGGAATTCTCCTTCTTTGGTACAATGAAGAGATTCGAATAAAACCCCAGCCCCTGTTCCAGAACTGGAACTGGCATAATTACTCCAGCCAACTCTAGATCTGAAACACATTTCAGAAATGCTTGAGCTTTCGCTGGGTTTACTGGGACACGGGAAAGAAAAAATCTCTTTGCAGGAGGTCTTATCTTGAAACCAATTCTGTACCCTTCTGAAACAATGTTCTGAATCCAAAGATTGTGAGCAGAATTGATCCAAATTTCTTTGAAAAAACGTAATCTGCCCCCTACCAGCTGAGCTGGAATGAGGGCCGCACCTTCATGTGGACTTAGAAGCTGGCTTTGCTTTTCTAGAAGGCTTGGATTTATTCCAGACTGGAGATGGTTTCCAAACTGAAACTGCTCCTGAGGATGAAGGATCAGGCTTTTGTTCTTTGTTGAAACGAAAGGAACGAAAACGATTATTAGCCCTGTTTTTACCCTTAGATTTTTTATCCTGTGGTAAAAAAGTTCCTTTCCCACCAGTAACAGTTGAGATAATAGAATCCAACTGAGAACCAAATAATTTATTACCCTGGAAAGAAAGGGAAAGTAGAGTCGATTTAGAAGACATATCAGCATTCCAAGTTTTAAGCCATAAAGCTCTTCTAGCTAAAATAGCTAGAGACATAAACCTGACATCAACTCTGATAATATCAAAAATGGCATCACAGATAAAATTATTAGCATGTTGAAGAAGAAGAATAATGTTATGAGAATCATGATCTGTTACTTGTTGCGCTAAAGTTTCCAACCAAAAAGTTGAAGCTGCAGCAACATCCGCCAAAGATATAGCAGGTCTAAGAAGATTACCTGAACACAAATAAGCTTTTCTAGAAAGGATTCAATTTTCCTATCTAAAGGATCCTTAAAGGAAGTACCATCTGCCGTAGGAATAGTAGTACGTTTAGCAAGGGTAGAGATAGCCCCATCAACTTTAGGGATTTTGTCCCAAAACTCTAATCTGTCAGACGGCACAGGATATAATTGCTTAAAACGTTTAGAAGGAGTAAATGAATTACCCAAATGATTCCATTCCCTGGAAATTACTTCAGAAATAGCACCAGAAACAGGAAAAACTTCTGGAATAACTACAGGAGATTTAAAGACCTTGTCTAAATGTTTAGATTTAGTATCAAGAGGACCAGAATCCTCAATTTCTAATGCAATTAGGACTTCTTTAAGTAAAGAACGAATAAATTCCATTTTAAATAAATATGAAGATTTATCAGCATCAACCTCTGAAACAGAATCCTCTGAACCAGAAGAATCATTAGAATCAGAATGATGATGTTCATTTAAAAATTCATCTGGATAAAGAGAAGTTTTAAAAGACTTTTTATGTTTACTAGAAGGAGGAATAACAGACATAGCCTTCTTAATGGATTCAGAAACAAAATCTCTTATGTTATCAGGAACACTCTGATCATTAGATGTTGATGGAACTGCAACAGGTAATGGTATTTTACTAAAGGAAATATTTTCTGCATTAACAAGTTTGTCATGACATTTAATACAAACAACAGCTGGAGGAACAGCTACCAAAAGTTTACAGCAGATACACTTAGCTTTGGTAGTTCCAGCACCAGGCAGCGATTTTCCTGAAGTATCTTCTGACTCGGATGCAACATGAGACATCTTGCAACATGTAAGAGAAAAAACAACATATAAAGCAAAATTGATCAAATTCCTTAAATGACAGTTTCAGGAATGGAAAAAAATGCCAAAGAACAAGCTTCTAGCAACCAGAAGCAATGAAAAATGAGACTTAAATAATGTGGAGACAAAAGCGACGCCCATATTTTTTTAGCGCCAAATAAGACGCCCACATTATTTGGCGCCTAAATGCTTTTGGCGCCAAAAATGACGCCACATCCGGAACGCCGACATTTTTGGCGCAAAAGAACGTCAAAAAATGACGCAACTTCCGGCGACACGTATGACGCCGGAAACAGAAAAGATTTTTTGCGCCAAAAAAGTCTGCGCCAAAAATGACGCAATAAAATTAAGCATTTTCAGCCCCCGCGAGCCTAACAGCCCACAGGGAAAAAGTCAAATTTTTAAGGTAAGAAAAAATGATTGATTCAAATGCATTATCCCAAATATGAAACTGACTGTCTGAAAATAAGGAATGTTGAACATCCTGAGTCAAGGCAAATAAATGTTTGAATACATATAGTTAGAACTTTATAAAAAAGCGCCCAACCATAGCTTAGAGTGTCACAGAAAATAAGACTTACTTACCCCAGGACACTCGTCTACATGTTGTAGAAAGCCAAACCAGTACTGAAACGAAAATCAGCAGAGGTAATGGTATATATATAAGAGTATATCGTCGATCTGAAAAGGGAGGTAAGAGATGAATCTCTACGACCGATAACAGAGAACCTATGAAATAGACCCCGTAGAAGGAGATCATTGCATTCAAATAGGCAATACTCTCCTCACATCCCTCTGACATTCACTGCACGCTGAGAGGAAAACCGGGCTCCAACCTGCTGCGGAGCGCATATCAACGTAGAATCTAGCACAAACTTACTTCACCACCTCCATAGGAGGCAAAGTTTGTAAAAACTGATTTGTGGGTGTGGTGAGGGGTGTATTTATAGGCATTTTGAGGTTTGGGAAACTTTGCCCCTCCTGGTAGGAATGTATATCCCATACGTCACTAGCTCATGGACTCTTGCTAATTACATGAAAGAAAATAAGTTTGATGCAACTTTGTTATTTCCAGCGTCATACGTGACACCGAGACCTTTCACGCGGTGGCGTCATTAGTGACGCAAGTGTGTCATTTCCGGTTATTTTTGGCGCCAAAAAAGTTTACGTTACGTTGTGCGTCCTACTTGGCGCCACATTTTTCATTATTTCAGTATCCCTTGTCTGTTTGCCTCTTGCTTTTTTTCTCTATCAGAGGCCTATGCTATTGCATTTTTTCCCATTCCTGAAACTGTCATATAAGGAAATAGATAATTTTGCTTTATATGTTGTTTTTTCTCTTACATTGTGCAAGATGTCCCAATCTGATCCTGTCTCAGAAGTTTCTGCTGGAACATTGCTGCCTGACATCAGTTCTACCAAAGCTAAGTGCATTTGTTGTAAAATTGTAGAAATTATTTCACTGAATGTCATTTGTAATAGTTGTCATGATAAACTTTAACATGCAGATAGTGTTTCCATCAGTAATAGTACATTGCCAGTTGCAGTTCCTTCAACTTCTAATGTGCATGATATACCTGTAAATTTTAAAGAATTTGTTTCTGATTCTATTCTGAAGGCTTTGTCTGCATTTCCACCTTCTAATAAACGTAAAAGGTCTTTTAAAACTTCTCATTTAGCTGATGAAACTTCAAATGACCAACAACATAATAATTTATCCTCTTCTGATGAGGATCTATCTGAGACAGAAAATCCTTCCTCAGACATTGACACTGACAAATCTACTTACTTATTTAAAATAGAGTATATGCGTTCTTTATTAAAAGAAGTGTTAATTACTTTGGATATTGAGGTAACCAGTCCTATTGACGTTCAGTCTAATAAACGTTTAAATGCTGTTTTCAAACCTCCTGTGGTTTCTCCTGAGGCTATTTCTGATATGATTTCTAGGGAATGGAATAAGCCAGGTACTTCTTTTATTCCTTCAAGGTTTAAAAAATTGTATCCTTTGCCAGCAAAATCTATAGAGTTTTGGGGAAAAAATCCCCAAAGTTGATGGGGCTATTTCTACTCTTGCTAAACGTACCACTATTCCTATGGAAGATAGTACTTCCTTTAAGGATCCTTTAGATAGGAAGCTTGAATCTTATCAAGGAAGGCCTATTTATATTCAGGTCATCTTCTCAGACCTGCTATTTCTTTGGCTGATGTTGCGGCTGCATCAATTTTCTGGTTGGAGAATTTATCACAACAAGAATTGGATTCTGACATATCTAGCATTATTCACTTACTGCAACATGCTAATCATTTTATTTGTGATGCCATTTTTGATATTATCAAAATTGATGTTAGATCCATGTCTTTAGCTGTATTAGCTAGAAGAGCTTTGTGTAATCTGCTGGTGAGATGGCTGGCCTGACCCTACCCGCCCAGTACTTTATTAAGTGACCACAGTAGTCAGTGGCATGGTCCACCCCCCCCCATACTGTATATAGTGGTACTGTATAGTGACACTGTTTACCCCCTGCCCCCCCATGCTGTAGTAACAAGGTCTGTAATTTGCTGGTTCCACAAACATACACACATACATGCATAAATACACACACAGACACACACAGTCACATACATACACACACACACACACACACACACATAAACACCGGTAAAACAGAAACACTAACCCCTGTAGTCATGTCACACTCACATGATATCAGTGCAGGCAGTGGTAGGTTAACGTTTTTTATAAAAAAAATATATATATATAAAAAAAAAAATTTTTTAAGATGGGCCCCCACCCTCAGGAGCCCAGTCGCACCTGCGACCTCTGCACCCCCTGTAGTTTCGCCCCTGCCTACAGGCCCCTTCCCAGGGAGAAAGGAAGGAGACAAAAAAAAAGGGGTGGGGGGAGGAGAGAATGTAGAAAAAGGAAGAATGGTAAGATAGTAATTTACCAAATACCTAATAATACTATCTCTGTATTCCTGAAAGGGTATATCAAATGATCAATTTCTTGGGGCGAGAATATTTTAATAAAAGCCAACCATTTTTAGAAAAAAGAAAATTATGTCCCGGTCTGAATTTAAATCCGTATCCAATTGTTCAATGATGCACTGTTTTTTAAGGCAATTTTTGATTTAATTGACGCTAGGATTATTTCTGTCTCTCCATTTCCTGAAGATTAGATTCCTAGACGCCAAAATAATTACATTAAGGATTTTGTTGTCCTCTAAAATCTGCACTTCCTCTGTCAAAAAAATTATTCTACTCAGTGTGAGCTGACTAAGTTTGATTTTAAGAGTGTTGACTGCCCAAAATTCTATTTTCTTCCAGAACTGGTTGATTTTAGGGCAAGACCTTACTTTTTAACAGCACCGGAACATTTTGTATAACATATAGAATTTTTGGCAAGAGGACCATTTTAAATAGGGCAATTCGGCCTGAGATGGAGAGAGGTAAATTTTGCCAGTTCTTCATATATTCTTTAGTCTGTCTGAGAATTGGCAAAATGTTAAGATGATACCAATTGTGGGGGTCTGATGAGACATTGATCCCGAGGTATCTAAATGAATTAGACACTATTCAAAAGGGAATCTCTAAGGAAGAGTCCTTTAGTTCTCTGATCCATAAAAGTTCAGAGTTCAGGAGTATTTCTGTCTCTCCATTTCCTAAAGATTAGATTCCTAGATGCCAAAATAATTGCATTAAGGATTTTGTTGTCCTCTAAAATCTGCACTTCCTCTGTCAAAAAAAGTATTCTACTCAGCGTGAGCTGACTAAGTTTGATTTTAAGAGTGTTGACTGCCCAAAATTCTATTTTCTTCCAGAACTGGTTGATTTTAGGGCAAGACCAAACCATATGAATTAAATCTGCCGCTGGCAGGGCACATTTAGGACATTTGTTGAATTGATAGTTTTGCCACTTAAGCCCTTTCTCTGGAGTATAATAAGTACGATATAACAGTTTTAAATGGGACTCCCTCCAATTTGCAGACAAAGTGGCATGGGACACCTTTGCAATCGAACTCTTTACATGATCTCACGTAATAACACAGTCATAAGTTAATCCCGACCATTTTTGAGCCATATCCATTAGATTCAAATCACCCCTTTGGGATACCAAATAATCATACCATATTGAAATAGAGAATAGGCCATTCTTAGCAAGAAGTGGCCAACCATCTATTTTACCCCAAGACCAGACCCCTACAAAGTTTAATTTAAGGTTTTAAGTTTTAAGGTCCCTGTCTTGTCCCTCCCTTTATCCGTGTCCTAAAGCTTGGGTATTGGTATCCCACAAGTAAGGATAAATCCGTGGACTCGATACATCTTACAAGAGAAAACATAATTTATGCTTACCTGATAAATTTATTTCTCTTGTGATGTATCGAGTCCACGGCCCGCCCTGTTTATTAAGACAGGCATATATATATATATATTTTTTTTTTTATTTTTAAACTTTCAGTCACCACTGCACCCTATAGTTTCTCCTTTTTTCTTCCTAGCCTTCGGTCGAATGACTGGGGGGTGGAGCTAAGGGGGGAACTATATAGGCAGCTCTGCTGTGGGTGCTCTCTCTGCCACTTCCTGTAGGGGAGGAGAATATCCCACAAGTAAGGATGAATCTGTGGACTCGATACATCACAAGATAAATAAATTTATCAGGTAAGCATAAATTATGTTTTCAGCCTGCGTCCCTCTTTTACTTATAATGAAATATAAAAGAACAAGTATAACAACAAAAAAACACTTAAAGGGACAGTCTAGTATAAATTAAACTTTCATTATTCAGATAGGACTTGTAATTTTAATCAACTTTCCAATTTACTTTTATCATCAAATTTGCTTTTTTCTCTTGGTATTCTTAGTTGAAACTAAACCTAGGTAGGCTCATATGCTAATTTCTAAGCCCTTGAGGGCTGCCTCTAATCACATGCTTTTTAAATTGCTTCTCGCAACAAAATACTTGATAGTTCACGTGGGCCATATAGATAACACTGTGTTAACGCACAGGGAGTTATTTAAGATTTAGCACAACACAATGCTAAATGCAAGTCAATAGATAATAAACAGTCACATTCATGTGATCAGGGGGCTGTCAGATGATTAGATACAAGGTAATCACAGAGGTAAAAAGTATATTAATATAACTGTGTTGGTTCTGCAAAACTGGGGAATGGGGAATAAAGGGATTGTGTATCTCTTAAAACAATAAAAATTATATTGTAGACTGTCCCTTTAAGACCAAACTAGTTAATTGGGAAACATATCGGTGCCTAAACACATTTTTTATAAGTTACATAGATTATCTTCTTATATGTTTTAGCATTTTGTGTTTTTGTGGTTGCTAATTTCCAGTTAAAAAGAACAGAACATATGGATAGTGGGGAACACTATGATAAAACCACATTTACATATGTGATGGTATTTTCTGATTTTATGAGAATGCTTATTAAAGGGACAGTAAAGTAAAAAAAAATATGTCATGATTTAAATAGGGCATGTAATTTTAAACAACTTTCCAATTTACTTTTATTACCAATGTTGCTTTGCTCTCTTGGACCTAGATTTGGAGTTTGGCGTTAGCCGTGAAAACCAGCGTTAGAGGCTCCTAACGCTGGTTTTAGGCTACCGCCGGTATTTGGAGTCACTCAAAATAGGGTCTAACGCTCACTTTTCATCCGCGACTTTTCCATACCGCAGATCCCCTTACGTAAATTGCGTATCCTATCTTTTCAATGGGATCTTTCTAACTCCGGTATTTAGAGTCGTTTCTGAAGTGAGCGTTAGACATCTAACGACAAAACTCCAGCCGCAGGAAAAAAGTCAGTAGTTAAGAGCTTTCTGGGCTAACGCCGGTTTATAAAACTCTTAACTACTGTGCTCTAAAGTACACTAACACCCATAAACTACCTATGCACCCCTAAACCGAGGTCCCCCCACATCGCCGACACTCGAATAATTTTTTTTAACCCCTAATCTGCCGACCCCACCTACGTTATCCTTATGTACCCCTAATCTGCTGTCCCTAACACCGCCAACCCCTGTATTATATTTATTAACCCCTAACCTGCCCCCCACAACGTCGCCTCCACCTACCTACACTTATTAACCCCTAATCTGCCGACCGCAAAGCGCCGCCACCTACGTTATCCTTATGTACCCCTAATCTGCTGCCCCTAACAGCGCCGACCCCTATATTATATTTATTAACCCCTAATCTGCCCCCCTCAACGTCTGCCTACACTTATTAACCCCTAATCTGCCGACTGGACCTGAGCGCTACTATAATAAAGTTATTAACCCCTAATCCGCCTCACTAACCCTATAATAAATAGTATTAACCCCTAATCTGCCCTCCCTAACATCGCCGACACCTAACTTCAATTATTAACCCCTAATCTTCCGACCGGAGCTCACCGCTATTCTAATAAATGTATTAACCCCTAAAGCTAAGTCTAACCCTAACACTAACACCCCCCCTAAGTTAAATATAATTTAAATCTAACGAAATAAATTAACTCTTATTAAATAAATTATTCCTATTTAAAGCTAAATACTTACCTGTAAAATAAACCCTAATATAGCTACAATATAAATTATAATTATATTATAGCTATTTTAGGATTAATATTTATTTTACAGGTAACTTTGTATTTCTTTCTTTCATGTAATTAGCAAGAGTCCATGAGCTAGTGACGTATGGGATATACATTCCTACCAGGAGGGGCAAAGTTTCCCAAACCTCAAAATGCCTATAAATACACCCCTCACCACACCCACAATTCAGTTTTACAAACTTTGCCTCCTATGGAGGTGGTGAAGTAAGTTTGTGCTAGATTCTACGTTGATATGCACTCCGCAGCAAGTTGGAGCCCGGTTTTCCTCTCAGCGTGCAGTGAATGTCAGAGGGATGTGAGGAGAGTATTGCCTATTTGAATGCAGTGATCTCCTTCTACGGGGTCTATTTCATAGGTTCTCTGTTATCGGTCGTAGAGATTCATCTCTTACCTCCCTTTTCAGATCGACGATATACTCTTATTTATATACCATTACCTCTGCTGATTTTCGTTTCAGTACTGGTTTGGCTTTCTACAAACATGTAGATGAGTGTCCTGGGGTAAGTAAATCTTATTTTTTGTGACACTCTAAGCTATGGTTGGGCACTTTATTTATAAAGTTCTAAATATATGTATTCAAACATTTATTTGCCTTGACTCAGAATGTTCAACATTCCTTATTTTCAGACAGTCAGTTTCATATTTGGGATAATGCGTTTGAATCAATCATTTTTTCTTACCTTAAAAATTTGACTTTTTTTCCCTGTGGGCTGTTAGGCTCGCGGGGGCTGAAAATGCTTCATTTTATTGCGTCATTCTTGGCGCTGACTTTTTTGGCGCAAAAAATCTTTTCTGTTTCCGGCGTCATACGTGTCGCCGGAAGTTGCGTCATTTTTTTGACGTCCTTTTGCGCCAAAAATGTCGGCGTTCTGGGCGTCGCTTTTGTCTCCACATTATTTCAGTCTGATTTTTTCTTTGCTTCTGGTTTCTAGAAGCTTGTTTATTGGCATTTTTTCCCATTCCTGAAACTGTCATTTAAGGAATTTGATCAATTTTGCTTTATATGTTGTTTTTTCTCTTACATATTGCAAGATGTCTCACGTTGCATCTGAGTCAGAAGATACTTCAGGAAAATCGCTGTCTAGTGCTGGAACTACCAAAGCTAAGTGTATCTGCTGTAAACTTTTGGTAGCTATTCCTCCGGCTGTTGTTTGTATTAATTGTCATGACAAACTTGTTAAAGCAGATAATATTTCCTTTAGTAATGTACCATTGCCTGTTGCAGTTCCCTCAACATCTAAGGTGCAGAATGTTCCTGATAACATAAGAGATTTTGTTTCTGAATCCATCAAGAAGGCTATGTCTGTTATTTCTCCTTCTAGTAAACATAAAAAATCTTTTAAAACTTCTCTCTCTACAGATGAATTTTTAAATGAACATCATCATTCTGATTCTGATGACTCTTCTGGTTCAGAGGATTCTGTCTCAGAGATTGATGCTGATAAATCTTCATATTTATTTAAAATGGAATTAATTCGTTCTTTACTTAAAGAAGTACTAATTGCTTTAGAAATAGAGGATTCTGGTCCTCTTGATACTAATTCTAGACGTTTAGATAAGGTGTTTAAATCTCCTGTGGTTATTCCAGAAGTTTTTCCTGTTCCTAATGCTATTTCTGAAGTAATTTCCAGAGAATGGGATAAATTGGGTAATTCATTTACTCCTTCTAAACGTTTTAAGCAATTATATCCTGTGCCGTCTGACAGATTAGAATTTTGGGACAAAATCCCTAAAGTTGATGGGGCTATTTCTACCCTTGCTAAACGTACTACTATTCCTACGTCAGATGGTACTTCGTTTAAAGATCCTTTAGATAGGAAAATTGAATCCTTTCTAAGAAAAGCTTATCTGTGTTCAGGTAATCTTCTTAGACCTGCTATATCTTTGGCTGATGTTGCTGCAGCTTCAACTTGTTGGTTGGAGACTTTAGCACAACAAGTAACAGATCATGATTCTCATAATATTATTATTCTTCTTCAGCATGCTAATAATTTTATCTGTGATGCCATTTTTGATATTATCAGAGTTGATGTCAGGTTTATGTCTCTAGCTATTTTAGCTAGAAGAGCTTTATGGCTTAAAACCTGGAATGCTGATATGGCTTCTAAATCAACTCTACTTTCCATTTCTTTCCAGGGTAACAAATTATTTGGTTCTCAGTTGGATTCCATTATCTCAACTGTTACTGGTGGGAAAGGAACTTTTTTACCACAGGATAAAAAATCTAAGGGTAAAAACAGGGCTAATAATCGTTTTCGTTCCTTTCGTTTCAACAAAGAACAAAAGCCTGATCCCTCATCCTCAGGAGCAGTTTCAGTTTGGAAACCATCTCCAGTCTGGAATAAATCCAAGCCTTCTAGAAAGGCAAAGCCTGCTTCTAAGTCCACATGAAGGTGCGGCCCTCATTCCAGCTCAGCTGGTAGGGGGCAGGTTACGTTTTTTCAAAGAAATTTGGATCAATTCTGTTCACAATCTTTGGATTCAGAACATTGTTTCAGAAGGGTACAGAATTGGTTTCAAGATGAGACCTCCTGCAAAGAGATTTTTTCTTTCCCGTGTCCCAGTAAATCCAGTGAAAGCTCAAGCATTTCTGAATTGTGTTTCAGATCTAGAGTTGGCTGGAGTAATTATGCCAGTTCCAGTTCTGGAACAGGGGATGGGGTTTTATTCAAATCTCTTCATTGTACCAAAGAAGGAGAATTCCTTCAGACCAGTTCTGGATCTAAAAATATTGAATCGTTATGTAAGGATACCAACGTTCAAAATGGTAACTGTAAGGACTATCTTGCCTTTTGTTCAGCAAGGGCATTATATGTCCACAATAGATTTACAGGATGCTTATCTGCATATTCCGATTCATCCAGATCATTATCAGTTCCTGAGATTCTCTTTTCTGGACAAGCATTACCAGTTTGTGGCTCTGCCGTTTGGCCTAGCTACAGCTCCAAGAATTTTTACAAAGGTTCTCGGTGCCCTTCTGTCTGTAATCAGAGAACAGGGTATTGTGGTATTTCCTTATTTGGACGATATCTTGGTACTTGCTCAGTCTTTACATTTAGCAGAATCTCATACGAATCGACTTGTGTTGTTTCTTCAAGATCATGGTTGGAGGATCAATTTACCAAAAAGTTCTTTGATTCCTCAGACAAGGGTAACTTTTCTGGGTTTCCAGATAGATTCAGTGTCCATGACTCTGTCTTTAACAGACAAGAGACGTCTAAAATTGATTTCAGCTTGTCGAAACCTTCAGTCACAATCATTCCCTTCGGTAGCCTTATGCATGGAAATTCTAGGTCTTATGACTGCTGCATCGGACGCGATCCCCTTTGCTCGTTTTCACATGCGACCTCTTCAGCTCTGTATGCTGAATCAATGGTGCAGGGATTACACAAAGATATCTCAATTAATATCTTTAAAACCGATTGTACGACACTCTCTAACGTGGTGGACAGATCACCATCATTTAATTCAGGGGGCTTCTTTTGTGCTTCCGACCTGGACTGTAATTTCAACAGATGCAAGTCTCACAGGTTGGGGAGCTGTGTGGGGATCTCTGACGGCACAAGGAGTTTGGGAATCTCAGGAGGTGAGATTACCGATCAATATTTTGGAACTCCGTGCAATTTTCAGAGCTCTTCAGTCTTGGCCTCTTCTGAAGAGAGAATCGTTCATTTGTTTTCAGACAGACAATGTCACAACTGTGGCATACATCAATCATCAAGGAGGGACTCCCAGTCCTCTGGCTATGAAAGAAGTATCTCGAATTCTGGTTTGGGCGGAATCCAGCTCCTGTCTAATCTCTGCGGTTCATATCCCAGGTATAGACAATTGGGAAGCGGATTATCTCAGTCGCCAAACGTTGCATCCGGGCGAATGGTCTCTTCACCCAGAGGTATTTCTTCAGATTGTTCAAATATGGGAGCTTCCAGAAATAGATCTGATGGCGTCTCATCTAAACAAGAAACTTCCCAGGTATCTGTCCAGATCCCGGGATCCTCAGGCGGAAGCAGTGGATGCATTATCACTTCCTTGGAAGTATCATCCTGCTTATATCTTTCCGCCTCTAGTTCTTCTTCCAAGAGTAATCTCCAAGATTCTGAAGGAATGCTCGTTTGTTCTGCTGGTAACTCCGGCATGGCCTCACAGGGTTTGGTATGCGGATCTTGTCCGGATGGCCTCTTGCCATCCGTGGACTCTTCCGCTACGACCAGACCTTCTGTCGCAAGGTCCTTTTTTCCATCAGGATCTCAAATCCTTAAATTTAAAGGTATGGAGATTGAACGCTTGATTCTTAGTCAAAGAGGTTTCTCTGACTCTGTGATTAATACTATGTTACAGGCTCGTAAATCTGTATCCAGAGAGATATATTATAGAGTCTGGAAGACTTATATTTCTTGGTGTCTTTCTCATCATTTTTCTTGGCATTCTTTTAGAATTCCAAGAATTTTACAGTTTCTTCAGGATGGTTTAGATAAAGGTTTGTCCGCAAGTTCCTTGAAAGGACAAATCTCTGCTCTTTCTGTTCTTTTTCACAGAAAGATTGCTAATCTTCCTGATATTCATTGTTTTGTACAAGCTTTGGTTCGTATAAAACCTGTCATTAAGTCAATTTCTCCTCCTTGGAGTTTGAATTTGGTTCTAGGGGCTCTTCAAGCTCCTCCGTTTGAACCTATGCATTCATTGGACATTAAATTACTTTCTTTGAAAGTTTTGTTCCTTTTGGCAATCTCTTCTGCCAGAAGAGTTTCTGAATTATCTGCTCTTTCTTGTGAGTCTCCTTTTCTGATTTTTCATCAGGATAAGGCAGTGTTGCGAACTTCTTTTGAATTTTTACCTAAAGTTGTGAATTCCAACAACATTAGTAGAGAAATTGTGGTTCCTTCATTATGTCCTAATCCTAAGAATTCTAAGGAGAAATCGTTACATTCTTTGGATGTTGTTAGAGCTTTGAAATATTATGTTGAAGCTACTAAGTCTTTCCGAAAGACTTCTAGTTTATTTGTTATCTTTTCCGGTTCTAGAAAAGGCCAGAAAGCTTCTGCCATTTCTTTGGCATCTTGGTTGAAATCTTTAATTCATCTTGCCTATGTTGAGTCGGGTAAAACTCCGCCTCAAAGGATTACAGCTCATTCTACTAGGTCAGTTTCTACTTCCTGGGCGTTTAGGAATGAAGCTTCTATTGATCAGATTTGCAAAGCTGCAACTTGGTCCTCTTTGCATACTTTTACTAAATTCTACCATTTTGATGTATTTTCTTCTTCTGAAGCAGTTTTTGGTAGAAAAGTACTTCAGGCAGCGGTTTCAGTTTGAATCTTCTGCTTATGTTTTTCATTAAACTTTATTTTGGGTGTGGATTATTTTCAGCAGGAATTGGCTGTCTTTATTTTATCCCTCCCTCTCTAGTGACTCTTGCGTGGAAAGATCCACATCTTGGGTAATCATTATCCCATACGTCACTAGCTCATGGACTCTTGCTAATTACATGAAAGAAAACATAATTTATGTAAGAACTTACCTGATAAATTCATTTCTTTCATATTAGCAAGAGTCCATGAGGCCCACCCTTTTTTTGTGGTGGTTATGATTTTTGTATAAAGCACAATTATTCCAATTCCTTATTTTATATGCTTTCGCACTTTTTTATCACCCCACTTCTTGGCTATTCGTTAAACTGAATTGTGGGTGTGGTGAGGGGTGTATTTATAGGCATTTTGAGGTTTGGGAAACTTTGCCCCTCCTGGTAGGAATGTATATCCCATACGTCACTAGCTCATGGACTCTTGCTAATATGAAAGAAATGAATTTATCAGGTAAGTTCTTACATTAATTATGTTTTTAACCAGGTACAATAGCTATTAAATAGTTAAGAACTATTTAATAGCTAAAATAGTTAAAATAATTACAAATTTACCTGTAAAAGAAATCCTAACCTAAGTTACAATTAAACCTAACACTACACTATCAATAAATTAATTAAATACAATTCCTACAAATAAATACAATTAAATAAACTTGCTAAAGTACAAAAAATAAAAAAGAACTGTTACAAAAAATAAAAAAATATTTACAAACATTAGAAAAATATTACAACAATTTTAAACTAATTACACCTATTCTAAGCCCCCTAATAAAATAACAAAGCCCCCCAAAATAAATAAAATGCCCTACCCTATTCTAAATAACTAAAGTTCAAAGCTCTTTTACCTTACCAGCCCTGAACAGGGCCCTTTGCGGGGCATGCCCCAAGAAGTTCAGCTCTTTTGCCTGTAAAAAAAAAATACAATACCCAAGCCCCCCAACATTACAACCCACCACCCACATACCCCTAATCTAACCCAAACCCCCCTTAAATAAACCTA